>NW_015164311.1:5045-6479 GCF_001447785.1 Gekko japonicus | reverse complement strand
TTTACCTGGATGTATATTTGCTTACCAGGCGGCAAACTTTTCCCTGTACCTGAAAGGACAACTAGGATTTCCCCAAATTTGCTAACAAGAAAAAGAAGGGGGGGTCATCTCGTGCTAGGATTTCCCCAAATTTGCCAACAAGAAAAAGAAGGGGGGGTCATCTCGTGCTTGTGTATAAGTTAAAAGTCTGCACAGCGAAAAATTGTTTACGGGTATAACATGGGGGAGGGGGGAGAAATCTTACATTCAGGGTGCAATCGGAAGACGGTCTACTCAGAAGTAAGCACCATGTGATTAAATGTTACTCCCCGAAAAGTGTCCTCAGGACTGCAGCCTGAATGTTTCTTCTTTGGGGCAAAGGCTATAAAAAGACATTGGCGCTTCCAAGCTAGTTTTGAAGTGTTTTCGCTCCACACACACCCCGCGGAAATTTGGAGAAAGTAACGCGCGGGTGCCCCCTTTCGGCCAGTTCGGGGAATGCAGCCCAGGCACTCGGGACGTGCAAAACCTATCTTTTCCCCCGCCGATAGGGCATGGGAAAGGACTAGGGAGGCTACCCGATTTAGGAAACCTAATCCTAACCCCCCACCCCTGCGGCTGAAGGAAGCTTCCGCGAGTCTCTCTGATTACTCGGTCCTCTCCGCCCTCGGCACCGTCTAGAGTCCATGCCGGTCGGGAGCACCCCCCCAGGACGGACCATGGGGTGGGGGAGACAAGCCATCTTGGGGGAAGGAGACGATTCCAGAGGGTGGCCCGTAGAGCACGGTCTGCTACAAGACTGGCAAAGTGGGCATTTACGGCCTATCCGAGCAAACCGAGCGTGGCCCCCGGAGGACAAGGCATCCGTCGCCCCCTCTTCCTTATCCCTCCCCCGGGGGCTGCTGAACACTGCCCCGTAACACACACCCCGTGGCTTGGGCGAGGGCGGCGTCTGAGAACGGACTGTCGGCCCGGGGGTGAAATCTCCCCTTCCCTTTGCGCGTCCTTAAGGGTGTCCCCGGGGAAAGGGCGGGGGCTTCGTTCCAGGGGGTGGGAAACTGTTCCTAGGGTTAGATGAGTTCCGCCGGAAGGAACGGCGAGGGTGGGAGCAAATGGCTCTAGGAAGAGGACGGAGAAGGCAAGCGTCAGTTTTCTACCGAATCAAAACGCCTGCCTGCCTGCCGGAGGGCATCACCGCTGTCTGCGCTGCTTTCAGACAGGCCAAGTAGCAGGAGAAAGCATCAGAAAACAAAACGATCTGACGTCCATGTTAGTATTAGCACGCACGGATCAGCTGTTAACTTGCAACTGATTTCTTAATATTCCCTCGAAACCTTGCCCAGAATGTTGATGCCCGTGGGGAACCCCTGGGGAGGGGAAATCCCATTCCCCCCCTCCCGTTGGCCCCCACTTCGTCTCCTCTCCTCTCAGCCCCCAACCTTCCTGCCTTCTTCT
>NW_015164311.1:0-4973 GCF_001447785.1 Gekko japonicus | reverse complement strand
GTTGTACTCTGAGGCAATGTTCCCTCTAAGCTGTGGAGTCCCATGAGCCAAAATTCGACTTTGTGAGCTACTGGCATTAAAGTTGTGAGCGAGGGATTTGGCTACTGCATAAATTAATTTGCTCTGGAGCCATCCTTCCTGAGCGGAGACAAAAATGGGTGAGCCGGAGGCTAAAAAACTGTGAGCTAGCTCACACGAACTCAGCTTAGAGGGAACACTGCAGTCTGAGGACATATTCAAAACTAGAGATGATGTTCAGCAAACATACATGTACCTGTGTCAGCGTAGCCTTTCTAAGTAGGGTCAATTTCCTGAGTAAGTTCAGGAAGGATGGCTCCAGAGCAAACTAAATTCTGCAGTAGCCAAATCACTGGCTCACAACTTTAATGTGAGTAGCTCACAAAGTAGAATTTTTGCTCACAAGACTCGAGCTTAGAGGGAGCATTGACCACAAGTAAAATTATATCTCTATCCATCTGTCTGCCTATCAATTATTCTAGTCCAGTAGCAGATGAAGCTGCCTTATACTTAATCAGTATCAACTTCTCTAGTTGATACAAGATCAGAGTTATAGAAACAACCATGGAAACGTTTTGTATATAATGCAATAGATACTATTTCAGGATCATAAGCTTTGATAAGCAGAGAGAAATAAACCTTGGAAAATAAAGGAGACGACACTCACTAAATGGTACATAAGAAACTCAATTTATTTCAGTATAACAATTGATATTTCCTCTTGACACCGTCTTTATATGTACTTGTAATGTAATGTTTGTCTTGTAGCAAAATGTTGAATAAGAGAATTTACTTCTGAGTCATAAGAGAATTTACTTCTGAGGAAGTTTAGGAGCGAAACGAAGACTCAAGCCGGAAGCTTCGTTAATATATTGGTATTGTGATTCTCTTAATGTATTGTGATCTGTTTATAATATTGAGATTCTTATGTATGAATTAATAGGTGGTATTTTATTAATTTAGGCACTTTAAAAATTAATTTACACTTTGTATAAAATTTCAGTATAGTATCTATTGCATTATATACAAAACGTTATACTTAATCAGACCATGACTGGTCCATCAAGGTCAGGATTGTCTACTCAGACTGAGAGCAGCTCTCCAGGGTCTCAGGTGGAGGTCTTTCCTGTCATCTGCTGCCTGGTCCTAACTGGAGATGCTGGGGATTGAACACGGGACCTTCTGCGCACACAAGCCACAGCCCCTCATAGCATCTTAGAGAGCAACGAAATTTTCAAGGTCAAAGCTCCCTTCATCAGATACCTTTTTGAAAGCGTTGACTTTTGAAATCTTATAGCCCCGAAATCTTGTTGGTCTCCAAGGTGTTCTTGGACCCATATCTAGCTGTTCTGATGCAGACCAGTGTGGCTACCCTCCTGAAACTATAACTATGGTGTTTCCTTATCCATGTTGCCAATGTTGTTGTTGTTCAGTCACACAGTCGAGTCTGACTCTTCGCGACCCCATGGACCAGTTCACGCCAGGCCTTCCTGTCTTCTGCTGTCCTCTGAAGTTGGCTCAATTTCATGTTCGTTGCATCTATGACATTGTCCAACCATCTCATCCTTTGCCGTCCCCGTCTTCTTTGACCTTCAATCTTTCCCAGCATCAGGGTCTTCTCCAGTGAGTGCTCCCTTCTCATTGGGTGGCCAAGGTATTTGAGCTTCAGTTTCATTATCTGGCCTTCCAGGGAACAGTCAGGGTTGATTTCTTTGAGGATTGACTGATTCGATCTCCTTGCAGTCCAAGGGACTCTCAAGTCTTCTCCAGCACCATAGTTCAAAAGAATCTATTCTTCGGCGCTCGGCCTTCCTTATAGTCCAACTCTCGCAGCCATACATGACTACTGGGAATACCATTGCTTTGACCATGCGGACTTTTGTTGGCAGGGTGATGTCTCTACATTCCTTCAAAATCCATGAACAATCTAGTATTATTTACTGTATGGCAGAGTTACACACAGGAAGCATATAATAATATATGTAACCAAGTTGACACAATGGGTAATGCAGTCCCCCTAAATACTAGTAATATCTAGATTTTCAGTCCTCTCAGTCGCAGCTGGGGAGAGTTCAAAGCGCTCCATCACATCTCCCTGGAAAGCATGACGCTCACATTCCTGTGACAGATGGAAATAGTTTGGGGGCTGCACCACAATCGCATTCAAGTCCTGGTATTTTGCCCCGTTTAAACAACAGGTCTGCACAACAGCCAAAGACTGTTTGTATTCTATTAGCCATTTTCCATACTTTACATGGCAAGTCAAATCCTGAAGGCCTCTTGTTGATGTTGATGTTTATCAGGCTATGGAGAGCGGCTGGAACAGATTGCTTTCATGTTCACAACCACTCATTCCCTAGAATGAAATTTTGAACAATCTAGTAATTACTAACAATCCAGAAATCTGCAAGGGCCATGGTGGCTCAGAGGTTAAGACACTTATTTATTTACATTCAATTTATATACCGCTCTAACCCTTTTGACAGGTCTCTGAGCTGCAGACTGGAAGGTCTGTAGTTTGGCAGTTCGAGACCCTAGTGCTGCGTGACGGAGTGAGCTCCTGTCTCTTGCCCCAGCTCCTGCCGATGTAGCAGTTCAAAAGCAAGAAATTGCAAGTAGATAAACAGGTACTACTAAGGTGGAAGGTAACAGTGTTCTGTGTGCCTTGGCATTTAGTCATGCTGGCCACATGACCATCTTCAGACAGCACTGGCTCTTCGGCTTGGAAATGGAGATGAGCACCGCCCCCTAGAGTCAGATCTGAATAGCTTTTGAGCAAGGGAAACCTTTACTAGTAACCTGCAACTACATTCTCACCCCCTCACCCCTTTTTTCTGTATCGACACAGGTATTCTAGACATTACAGAGAAGCTCCCCCCCCCCATTGCTGGTTTATCAAGTGCAATTAGTCTTTTCTGTTGATGAAGCATACACAAAATGCTTCACATCAGCTCTTACCAGCGGGGCGCATTAATCTTGTGATAGTTTGTGCTGGAAAATTTAAGACTAAGCAGACCGAGCCTATGGAGATCTCTCTGGACAGATGCGTTCCCACCACATATGCCAGTTTCGCAAATGTGTTCCAGTTGGCAGGCTGGGCAGCAGAGGGTTTGTGATTTTGCTTTCCACAGATCTTCTAACAGAGCAGCG
Source organism: Gekko japonicus (assembly GCF_001447785.1). Lineage (NCBI taxonomy): Eukaryota > Metazoa > Chordata > Lepidosauria > Squamata > Gekkonidae > Gekko > Gekko japonicus. The sequence goes on along the minus strand of NW_015164311.1, from coordinate 1,805 downwards.
AATGTGCAATACTATCTCACTGGAGTCTATAGCAGGCCAGAGCCAGTTCCTCCGCATTTTATATCTGAGCTAGCTGCGATACAACGTATGCTAAGTTTGGTTCCCCCCACTGATGTAATGGTTTGCTGCAGAGTTTTAGATTGAATCTGAATATATTACAGAGACAAAACTTGTTTTACCATTTATAGAAAAGCCATTCAGAACCCAGTAGTGAGCGTGTCTGGAACAGGCAAGGGGATCATAAGTACCACCATCTTTTTAATTCACCAAACCATGGAAGACTGCTTCTATCCCTGGTTAGTCCTTTTGGGCCAATTGACTATGGTTGCACTTAGATCATTACAGGTTACCCTTAGCTGTATTATAATTTGCAGTCCCAGTTTAGTGCAGGGGTGTCAAACATAAGGCCCGGGGGCCGGATCCGGCCCATCCAGGGCTCTTATGCGGCCCGTGAGCAACTGATGCAAGGGAGGAAGTACTGTGGGTGAGTGGGCGGAGCCACTCCATTGTCGCTTCAGCACAGCAGAACCTCGTCTGAAGCAGTCAAAATCATGGGAGCATCTGCCCAGCGCTGCACTGTTGGCTCTCCAGTCTGCCTAGGTGGGTTTTCCTCTGCACCTCCCTCCCAGCTCAGGGGGCCTTGCAGTGAGGACACACCAACTCGGAGCTTACCAGCTGCTGTCCTTTATACAGTTTCTATCTCCAGTACCTGGCATTACGTTTTATGGCACACGTAATCCGGCCCGACAAAGTGACATTTATGTCAGATCCGGCCCTTGTAACAAATGAGTTTGACACCTCCGGTTTAGTGATTTGTTACCCATCGGTGGTTTGATGCGGCAGTATTCCTTCAGCTGGCATGGTGCAGTGGTTAGAGTAAGATCTCGGGAGACCCAGCATCAAATCCCCACGGAAGCTTGCTGGGTGCCGCGGGGCCAGACACATAATCTCAGCCTAACCTACCTTGCAGGGTTGTTGTGAAGATAAAAGGGAGAGGAGAATGTCATAAGCCCCTTTGGGTCCCCACTGGGGAGAAAAGTGGGGTATAAATGAATAGATAAGTATGCAGCCTGAGAATATCCGCCAGAAGGGGTAAATTCCTGCATCACAGCTTAGGCAGGCGTAACCAGAGCTATGAAAATCAACCACAACCCAAAGTGGATCTTCTTCACCTCATACCCTGGACCCCCCCCCCAATCCCAAAGCATTGCTGGAGGTCAGGGGACCCCTTGGTCGAAAGGCCACCCACCACTGGGAATGGCAATGAAGAAGGGAAATGCAGCCAAACCGCTCTGCCTCAGTTTTCTATCCGCAGGGCTTCTACTGGTGCGAGAGACTCCACTGGCAGAAGAGGAGAGGAGGAGAGTTGGATTTATACCCCGCCCTCCACGCGGAGTCTCAGAGCGGCTTACAATCTCCCTTCCCTTCCCCTCCCCACAACAGACACCCTGTGAGGTAGGCGGGGCTGAGAGAGTTGAGGCTGCCTTAGACTGGATCAAACCATTGGTCCATCAAGTGCTGTCCAGTGTCCACGGAGACTGGCTCTCCAGGGTTTCAGGTGGAGGTCTTCCACATCACCTACTGCGAGGTCCTTTCAACTGGAGATGCCAGGGACTGAACCTAGCACATTCTGCATGCCAGGCAGAGGCTCTACCACTGAGCCACAGCCCCTCCATCTTATTATTCCAATACTGGTCAGCCCCCTCGCCCTTTTTTGCAATGTAAGTGCTAAGGTGACGTCAGATCCAAGATGTCCTCAGCTTACCTTACTGAACGTGTCCCTGAGCCGTTCCTGTCCTCCCCCG
>NW_015164310.1:125551-131511 GCF_001447785.1 Gekko japonicus | reverse complement strand
GCTGCAGTACTGTCCTCAGGAGCCTGTTTCACTCTTTGTATCACTCCTGACCACAGAAGGTCTATTCTATGTGTATCTTTCTTTTTCTAATAAGCAGTTAATTTCACTAAAGTGTCGATCTCCTTTATTTTCAACTACTAGTCTTGTAACTTAGGGATATTTTTTGTTTGTTTCCATTGCCTGGTAAAAACCAGCCTAGCAGCAGTAATCATATGGAAGGCAACCATTTACTGATCTCCAGGCATATCAGGGAGGTAATTCAGCAGCAGTGTCTCTGGTTTATAGGGGATTTGTTTTTCCAACCTGATTGATATAATGTTCACCACTTGTTTCTAATAACTGGAGGCAAGTATGCATGCCCACCACATGTGAAAGGACTCTTAGAAGAGGAGGTTTGAAGCCTGCAGGAAAGGATTACTACCCTCCATGAGATCAAGGAAGGGGAGGAGTTCTCTATCAGAAGCCTTGATGTCCTGCATAGGGAAGGAGACACCAGTCAAACGGACAACAGTGTGGTTGACTGCCCTAACAAGACTCCTCAGAACACTACAGCAGGACCCCAGAGGTGTTGAGTGAGACAGCACTTGGTGCCATCGGAACTGACACACAGAAATGAGTCTACCCTAACAGTCTATGTCCTTCCTGGAAAGGAAATCTGCACCCACAGTGATACATCCAGAAAAAATGTTCAGCTAAAGCGCAGATGGAGCTGAGGCTTGCAAGGGATGCTAAAAATAACAAGAAAAATTTATATGCCTATGTTCGGAGCAAAAAGAAGAACAGGGATGGGGTAAACACATTGCTAGGGGAAGATGGTCAAGCCTTAACAAGGGATGAAGACAAAGCAGAATTACTCAACTCTCACTTTGCATCAGTCTTTAACTGTAAGGCGAGCTGTATGCAAACTGAAGAATGCAGGGCATATGAAGGAAGGAGGAACTGTTAGTCCAGAGTAAGTAAGGAAATGGTTAGAGAGCATCTAGCTGCCTTAAATACTTTCAAATCTCCAGGGCCGGATGGCTTGCATCCCAGGGTGCTAAAAGAAATTGCAGATGTTATTTCAGAGCCTCTGACTCCAGTCTTTGAGATGTCCTGAAGTACTGGTGTTGTGCCGGAAGACTGGAGAAGAGCTAATGTTGTCCCGATCTTCAAGAAGGGAAAAAAGACGGACCCGGGAAATTACAGGCCTGTCAGTTTGACATCAATACCTGGGAAAATTCTAGAGCAGATTATTAAACGCTCTGTCTGTGAGCACCTTGAACGGAATGACTTAATTGGTAGTAGCCAGCATGGGTTTATCAAGAATAAGTCATGCCAGACCAACCTTATCTCCTTTTTTGACAGAGTTACTAAAATGGTTGACTCTGGCAATGCTGCGGATATAGTGTATCTAGATTTCAGTAAAGCATTTGACAAAGTTTCTCATGATATTCTTGAGGATAAGCTGGTTAAGTGTGGGCTGGATGGTGCAACTGTTGGGTGGATTCATGGTTGGTTGAAAAATTGTACCCAACGCGTGCTCGTAAATGGCTCTGCATCTACGTGGAGGGAAATCTCGAGTGGGGTGCTGCAGGGCTCGGTCCCAGGCCCGGTGTTATTCAATGTTTTTATAAATGACCTGGAGGAAGACATAGAGGGAATGCTTATCAAATTTGCAGATGACATGAAGCTGGGTGGGATTGCTAATTCTGAAGAAGACAGAGTCAGGATTCAACTGTGAAGAAAGCTAATGCAATCTTAGGATGCATTAACAGAAGCATTGTGTCCAGATCATGGGAAGTGGTAGTTCTGCTCTATTCTGCTATGGTCAGGCCTCACCTAGAGTACTGTGTCCAGTTTTGGGCACCACATTTTAGGAAGGATGTTGACAAGCTCGAGCGTGTCCAGAAGAGGGCAATCAGGATGGTGAGAGGGTTTGAATCCAAGTCTTATGAGGAAAGGCTGAAAAAGTTGGGTATGTTTAGCCTGGGAAAGAGAAGGCTTAGAGGGGACATGATTGCAGTCTTCAAGTATTTGAAGGGCTGTCATGTAGAAGATGGAGCAGATCTATTCTCTCTTGCTCCAGATTGCAAGACTAGATCTAATGGGTGGAAATTACAAGGGAGTCATTACCGACTAAATATCAGGAAAAACTTCCTAACTGTAAGAGTGGTTGAGCAGTGGAACAGTCTGCCTCGAGAGGTGGTGGATGTTCCTTTGCTACACAATTTCAAGTAAAAGCTGGACGACCAGGAGTCCTTTCCTGCAGGAGCGGAGCTCTGGCAGTAAAGAGCCCAGGGGGCGGGCACATGCAACAAGCCCCACCCCCTGCTCCCAGCAGCCCTCAGTCAGAGCAAGAAGCAGCCAGGTAAGCTGCAGAGCTCCTCCCCCCGGTCCCCTGGTCCAAAACAGTCCAGTGGCACCTTTAAGACCAAGTTTTATTCAGGTACAAGCTCTCCCTCCTCTGCGAGGACAGATCTGCATGTCCCCCCCCCAATAGCTAGCAATCCAAAACAGTCCAGTGGAGCCTGAGCGGTGGGTGTTGCCTTCTGACACACTTCCGGTGATGTCAGGGGGTGTGGTATATGCAAATAAGTTATGCTAATGAGTTATGCTAATGAGCTTCTGCACCTCTTTTTCTATGAAATGACCCCTGTGGACAACCATCTTTCGGATATGTTGTAGGGCTATCTTTCAGCTATGCTCCTGCAGAGTGCAGGGGGTTGGACTAGATGACCTGCAAGGTTCCTTCCAACTCTAACATTCTATGATTCTATGATTCTATGTACTCCTCATCTCCAAAGACCACCTTTGAAGTTTGGTGTTCTTCCTCAGTTGCAGCCATTGCCAGGATAAGTGGTGTGTCAAGAGAAAGGACAAACAGAGAACTTGATTGGCACACCCACCCACACAGAGAAAGCAACAGAAGTTTTGTTTTGTTTTTGGGTCTACTAGTCAGGATGGAGCCAGATGAGGTATTGAAAAAGGGAAAGGGTAGACTAGTCAGGATGGAGCCAGATGAGGTATTGAAAATTCTTAAGATGACAAAGGAAAAGCTGCAGGAAGAATGCCAGAAGCAGCACATAGAGCATTGTCAGGTTTCACCTGGAATCAACGGAGTCACTTCTCATAGAAAAGGTTACTTTATTGAAGCCATGGATCACTGAACAGGTCTCTGATTGGAATAATATAATGTGGAAGCCCAAGCAACATAAAGGGAAATCATAATCACTTTTAACCAATGATCATTATTCCCGCCCTGACATCCAGAGCAGTTTTGCGCGCTCATTTCATGAGAAAGCAACGGTCCCTGCTATCAGCAGCTAGCAGTTCACACAGTTCTTACTAATTAAAACAAAAGCTAAAACTTCTTATCTCACACCTGTTGCCCTTGAGAAGAAAGCGGTTCCCTAACAAGCATAGTCATTTCATATATCACGCATGCGCCAGCATTTCTACATAATTAGCAAGCAGTAACACATAGGAACAGTTTGCACAATCAGAGGTCATTTCGGGGGGGGGAACGCGGGGGAATGCAGTTCCCCGGGTGAGGTGCAGGGGGCGGGGCACATGACGAAGCCCCGCCCCCTGCTTCCGGCCGCCCCACTTCCAGCCCTCATTCAGCCAGGAGGAGGCAGGAGAAGAGGGAGGGTAAGTTGCTTCCTCCCCGCCTCTCCCCACCCCTGCCTGCCTGGGGCTAGGGAGGGCCTTGGCGAGGCTTCCTCGCACTCCCGCTGGCCTTGCAAGTCCACCGCCAGGCCCCTGATGTCAGGGGGTGTGGCATATGCTAATGAGTTATGCTAATGAGTTCCCCTAGCTCTTTTTCTACGAAATGACCCCTGTGCACAATATATGGGGGGGGGGTCTGGATATAGGGGACTCATATATACACTGAATGACATTCATTGGCAGCTTGCTGACAAGCATAAGGATAAGACTGCAGATGAGACGAAGGCCCTCCTGCTAAATGCAGGCAAGTCCACAGGGACAGCTGCAGCTGCATGCCCAAGCCAGCAGGACAAGGTCAGGCTCACGTGGCTAGAACTGGAGAAACAGTGTTTTCAGACAGAGGAGAAGAGAGACCAGGAACTGGAGATGCAGCAACTGAAAAAGCTGGAGGAGAAGTGGAAGAAGGAGAGAGAAGCCCGCAGGCAAAAGCTGTAGGAGAGTAGGGAAAAAATGCAAGAGGAGGAGCAGAGACTCAACCTCGAGATGATGCAGCTGCAGGCCAAGCAAAACAGGAAAATAAAAGTTACCCCCAAAGAGTTTGTTCCATATGGGGAGGGGGAAAGGCCCCCTCAGTATATCTTTCCAGTTTTGAAAAAGCATCTGTGCAGGGAAGGATTGCAGAGGCAGACTACAGGTCCTACTTTTGCAGCACCCTAACTGGGGAGCTAGCTGCTATCAACAACAGCATGCCCAGGGGGGAGGGGGGAGTAACTTTTAAAGATTTCAGTTTTTAAACAGCTCAAACTGGGGGCTGACCACTTTCAGAAAGATGCCCCTGAGGCATCAGAAATTGCAGATGAGCTGGTGCTAAACTGGGAGGGGGGTTGGACAGGAGGACTTCCCAGTTGGGAAGGAAACAGAAGGGATCCCAAAGGGGTGGGAAAGCAGATTCTCCACCAAAAAGGGTGGGGGCTTCTGCCCAGGCAGAGATTAAGAAAGCCCCTGGTTTGGCTAACTGGAACCAGCCCCAGGTTAGGAAATGCTGTAACTGTGGAGGGATAGACTACTTGAGGGCTGCCTGTCCCCAGTTACCAGTACAGACCTCCGAAACCACTCCACAAGCACCAGCTACCCGAAAGGTGAAAGAGGAAAAAGTGTTTGTAGTTGACCATGTGTACACTTTGTCACCATGGATCCAGCAAAGGGTTAGGTACACTACTGAGAGCCAGTGGGGCTGAGAGACCAAGTTGTTTGGGGATTCACTGACATGGGCTCCTCTGTAACCCTAGGGAGGGCTGATCTGGTGTCAGAAGGATGTTGTGCCCAGTATGGTATTCAGAATTCAGGAAGTTACTGGGGTGCCTGTGACTATTCCTGTGGCCCGGATGTCTGTGGAATGGAGAGGGAAGGTAGGCCTCACAAAAATGGGGGTTATGGAGAACCTGCCCTACCCTGTTAGATCTCCTTTTGTATTCAGTGGATATGCAGCCAAACCCTAGAAGGTGTGTGAGGAAAGGATAGGGTCTCTGTGGAGACCAGCTCTTCGTCAACCAAAGGGGAGGGCTGCTGGACTTTGGAAGGGACAAGTGGAAAGAAAAGTTTCCTGAGGCTAAGGAGTCAGTGATTGACTGTGTTTTGAATTTTAGAGAGCAACTGAAGATGGTGAATGTTGCTGGAGAGAATCACGCTAAAGCCGTTGTGAATCAGAGCAGCTGGCATGATAAGGCAGCCAGGTCTTAGACTTCTGAGCTTAGTTACCAGGTGATAGTTTTTCGGTCTTCATGCACTAGCAAGCTGCTACCTGCAAGAGGAGGGCCTCGTGTGTATTTGGACTGGCTAGACAATGCCAGGGGGACTGTTTCTGTGGAAAGATTAGGGGAAATTACCAGGGACGTTCATGTGAACAGGTGGAAACCTAAACTGGACAGAGAAATGTCAGTGCAGGGTGTGACAGGAAAAGGAGGAATTGAGGAATCAGATGGAGGCTTAGTAGATGTCTTGGCTCAGTTTTCTGAACTGATACAGCAAGGACCAGGTCAAGAGAGGCGGAAAGAGTGATGTAAAATGGGTGGAGACACAAGTTTAATAGAAGTGCTTGCTCAAAGGAGTAAGGGTCTCTTGGTGCTGGTCCTTGGAAGAGAACAGACTGCTGAGCTCTAGTCTGCAGGCCGGCAGCCATCTTTGACTATGTGGTCTTGGGAAAGCCTGCAGGGAGCTGGAAGGTAATGAAAGAGCTTTAGAGAATGTGTAACTTTCTAGGTGCCTACCCTATTGTTTACATCAGTTAGGGTATATTTAGAGGAGAGGGAAAG
>NW_015164310.1:92332-125541 GCF_001447785.1 Gekko japonicus | reverse complement strand
AAGAGGATGCATTTATAAACACCATTTTTTGTTCTTCCATGTGCTGATTTGGGTGTGGTGCTAAAGCATGCTTGTAAGCATTTTCTTTTTAAAGAAATATTTTATTCTTTGATGCTGCTTGTGGTTCTTTCTACCACATAGCTCCCCAACCACTGTTGGACATGCTACTGTATAAAGGGAGCCCCAAGGGGGAGGGAAGAGGTCAGAATGCAAGTGACCAACCCTCCAGGGGAAACCCAAAGCTGCATTTCGTCTCTGTGGTAACCAGGCACTGGGTAGCAGGAGACCCTGAGGCCAGGCCTCAGAGCTAGGAAGGGGCATTGAGACTCCTGTTCCTCTCATTCAGGACCCCTAAAATGAACAGGTGGTGGCAGTGAATACCCTAGTGAAAGGAAGAGGAGTAACTCCTTCCAGGAATTAGTAACCCAATGGAGGGAGTGGGCAGATCAGGGTCTGCAGGTCAAGCAGGTCTGTTCTGTCACAGCTGTGTTAGCCGAATTGCTTTATTTACAGCAATTGGCAATTTATAAATGGGGTCTTGCCAACTATACCAAGGTCCTGTTCCCACCAAAGGTTACCAGAGAAGGATAACGAGGCTGTTGTTGTTAAAATAAATGTCTTTTACTTAAAGAATAAATCTCATACAAACAATACTGATGCACTCATACATTCAATCAAGTTCCTTAGAATTACAGTATTAAAATAAGCACAGTTGCATTAGCAGGTGGTGGTGATGATGGGCAATACTTATCTGTCTCGCAGCTTTGGTTGTTCCAATGAAGAATGGATGGGAAGAAATGTAAACTAAAGGGAGTTCACACACGACCAGAACCAGCCAGAATGTGTGGGTCACTTGACTGTAGATCAAGAGATCAAAGTAGAGGCAAGGGTTCGGGAATAGCAAGTGGGACTTAAGATGAGTAAAAAGCAGACAGAAAACGTGGATTTATTCTCGATGCTTGGAGATCCAACACACAGCCTGCACCACAGAAATCACGGTGCCACAGCTCTGTGGCAACACCATGCTGCAAAAACATGGTTTTTTTAAAAATTTATTTTGGCTTGCTACCCCGCTCTAACCCCCAAGGGGGTCTCTGAGCGGCTACAGTTATCTGTTATCCCTACCCTATGGCCACACAGTATATCAGGGGTGGGGACATCCCTACCAGCACCCAATGGGGGATGATCTTCTTCCTTGGGTCGGCTTCCTTTTTCCCGGCATCTTCAGCTGCGGCTTTCTGGCTCTGTTCTCCGGCGGTCCCGATTGGCGGCGGGTTCGGTTGGCCCTTTCTGACGCCCGGCATGCTTGGCGCGGTCATGGCTCTGTCCTTGCGGCTCCGCCTCGCCTGCGCTGCCTCGCTCGTGCGTCGTCCCGGCTCCGCCTTTCTCCGCCGTCATCAGGTCCGCCGACTGGTGTCTTCGGTCGCCATTTTTCTTGCCGCTCGCTGCTGATGCCGTCTGCCGTTCCGCCCTCCAACAACCCCCAGGATGGGGGAGGGTGCCCCCTACCATCTAAGGTAGGTCCCCATTAATCTACTCGCGCATAGTGATATTAGTGGCGCTTTCGAACCGCTGGGTTGGCGGGAGCTGGGACAACGGGCCAGGCGCTCAATCTGGCCGCGGTGGGGTATCAAACAGCTGGGCAGCTGTTCGAGAGATGTTGTTAATAGCAGGCGATTTACTGCCTGCGCCACCGCAGGAGGGCATCTGGGCAGGTGTGAAAACCTTGGTGTCAGGATGCTCCATTGTAGTGTTGATGAAGCTGGCCATACGGGAAATAAAACTTTTACCATCTGCTAGTAGCAGTTCCTCCAACTCTGTTATAGGTCTTAAAATAGCATTTTTTGGTATCAATTCACATAGGTAGCCTCTGACTTGGAGATAGTCAAATACTGAAATACTAGGCTCTAGACATTCCTTAATAGCACTATAAGGGATTACTTGGTTGTCAACTATCAGGTTTCTATAATCACTAAATGCTGAGAACTCCCACCTTCTCAAGGGGAGAAATTCTGGGCTCAAGTTGATTTTTTTTTGATAGTGCTTCATTCATTACAACAAAGTGCCTCCTTCCTGGCATCATGTTGACAGAGATATATTTCTCAGTGCTGCACTCTTACTGTTTCACCTGCAACATGATGCAAGAAGAGAGGGCCTGCTTCTGGAAATTGCTTATGCAATCACTTCTGGACTAGAGGGCCATACTAGATATAGTGGTGGGAGATCATAACAAAGCGCTGAAATCTCCAGTCTGTGTCCTAGTTAAGATAAAAATATTCAGACTGATGTGGATTTGTTCCCATTTTTTTGTAAGTTAAGCAACCAAATAGTGCTGTAAGGGAATAGAATTCAAGTGGATGTAGAGTGGCTAGCCTCCGGGGAGGGGGTGCTGCTGAAGATCTTCTAGCATTAAAACTGATCTCCAGACCACATGAATTGCTTATTTATTATCTATTTAAAATCTAAAACATTTATTCCACTTCTTGAGAAAATGGCTGCTTTAGAAGTTGGACTGTATGGCAAGGTGTCCCACCCCCTCCAAAACTCCACTCCCCAGGCTCCAGGCTCTCATATTTCCATGTATTTCTGAACCCAGGGTTGGCAACAGTAGACTGAGTGAGGCTGTGGTGGGGATGGGCTTACAGTTTTTGCCCACACCATTTTCCTAATCTAACAGTGCAATTCCAAATACAGTTACATCCACCTAAATCCATGGAAGTCCTTGATGGAAAGTTCTATCCTTTACCCCCTACAGAAAGATAATTATCACATAAGCTAATGTTCATTGTTCAATCCAAAGCATTTTTGAGGCTGGATATTCCCAGTGTTTTCCCCACTGCCTAGAGCTCCCAAGTGGAGGTGTATGATTAATGAACCAGGCTTAGATGGAAGATAAATGGTTCTCAAAAATGCCACAGAAGTGGCCAGGGTGGGCACCCTCATGGCCCTAATCTTGTCAAGCAGTATAGTATTAAATTAATATAAAAGCTGTTTCCGCATCAGAAAGGTCGATGCGCTGTTCTGACAGATGAGGCCTTTTCACTAGCCACAAAAGGATTGCTTGCATTACAAGGCCTTTGCTTTTATGGTGGCATTTATTTTTTAAAGGAATGGGCCAAGTTCATCCTTCTAAGCATATAAAATTTTGCCAGAAATGACATTGCTGTCCTTGATTCCAAATGTTTGGTTGTTGACAGGAGGGACTGTGGCTTACTGGTAGAACTGGTAGAACATCTGCTTGGCATGCGGAAGGTTCCAGGTTCAATCCTTGGCATCTCTAGTTAAAAGGATCAAGTAGGAGGTGATGTGAAAGACCTCAGTCTGAGATCCCGGAGAGCTGCTGCCAGTCTGAGTACCAAGGGTCTGATTCAGTATAAGGCAGCTTTATGTGTTCATATTTCATCTACTATGCTGTCACTAACAAGCCTTCAGTTGGTTTGTCTTTCTCTCTCCCCATTCTCATCCATTTTGATTCAGGGACCAGCTCTTTTCTGCTTGTTATATTAGGCTCATAAATACAAGGGTTGCCCATTCTGATGACAAAAGGCAGCCATAACAGGGCAGCATTTAACTGAACCATGCTAACTAGAGTAGAACAAGGCTGTCTGTTAGAGAGGCTGCTCCTTGTTCTAGAATAACACAAGAATAACATAAATTTCACAATAACCTTGAAACTAATATGCTGACTATTTTACTAAAAAGAGAGATCAAATTGGTTCCTTGAGCAACTACTTTTCCACCAAGATTTGCTGGCTTCTGTACAGCCTATTTTGTCTTGCCAGCATTTAGCCAGCTTCTAATATTCTTCTTGTTGTGTAACTCTCTGTCCAGTGTCACTCTCTCCAGTTAGTTTCTAAAACAAAGAACATTTTCCAAAGCATCTCTTCCGACAACCTCCTGAATAAATGAATGACTGAAGTATGCTTGCCTGAACTATATAGGGGCAGCAGCAGCCTCCCATAAGAGACTGGATTGAGAGATATGTTAGTGTTTCTCAAAACTGATATGTCATAATCTAATCACTTGATGAATAACAGAGAGAAGTCATAAATGAAGTAAGGTGTGTCCAGCCATCAATGGACTTTCCCCCTCTACTGACCCATCCCCATTTTTACTGACCCATCCCCATTTTGTTCCTAAGGGTCATCTGTAACAATTTGGGGGGGAGAAGTGGGGATCTGCAGTGGAAAGGGAAATCAGTGGAAATCACTGCTCCTCCTTTTGAAGATTCAAGTGCCACTAAGTCTTCAGAACTGCATGACTGGATGCATGCTACTCAGCCAGTCTGCATGGAAGGTTGTCCATGTGCAACCCATGAACTTACTTTGCATAACCATTCCAGGATGAAACCACCCTACCATTTGTTTTCAGTCCTCCATACTGTTTTGGAATGCATGTCTTATGGCTACTCATTCCCTCAGTTATGAGACAATGGATATTATGAAGATATGCAAAAGAAACATTCTAAGTATGACATCATTGGAGAACACGTCAGTTAGTTGCAGCAGACTGTGAGCTGTTGCTTAAACCTTTCCATCCCCCTGAAGCATCTCTGCCAATATTGTTGCAATGTGTGTGTGTGGGGGGGGGAAATCAGGCAATACGCAAGGGGATGAAGTATGTGGAACACACACTTATCGCTTCCCAAATTCATCTCCAAGTCAGCATTGATGTGGGGGGACCAAGATATTGAATCCACAGTCCCCAGTAGAACAACAGTGTCAGGCCAAGGTCCCAAAGTACTTTGTGAAGATCTTGGCTGGTGCTCAATATTAAGATTTATTCTAATGTATCAAATCTATGCTGGAAATGTCAAAATAATACTGGATTGTTTTATCATATGTGGTGTTTATGTGATAAAGCGAAAAATATTGGGTTTGGATTCATGAAACTTTACAAAAAATGTTTTAAAAACCCTATTCCCTTTGTATTAGAATTATTTTTATTGACTATTTTACCAGAAAATTGTAAAAAACAAGATTTTTATCTTATAATTCATGTAACAACAGCAGCAAGAATACTCTGTGCCAAATACTGGAGGAGAAAGGAAGTACCCTCGAGAGAAGAACTTGTAAATAAAATGCTGGAAACTGCTGAAATGGATAAACTAACTTTAATTCTGAAAGGACAACCAGAGACAATTTTTGAAAATACTTTGTCAAGATTCACAAATAGATTGAAAAATACAATAAATAAAGCATACAGACTCACAATTTACTTTAAGGATATTAAAAACTTTACTTTTACAGATTTGCAAGAGAACTATACAATGATTTAAGGTGGAATATACAAAATAAAAATTGTTTAAGTAATAGTAAGTGCTCATTGTGTAAGTTGAGTTTGATGAACTTAGGCCCCTGCCACACGGGGGGAAATTGATGTGGCCAAAGTGCGGCTTTGTAAAGCCGCACCAAAAGAAACACGTGGTGGCGGGATCAGACGGAACCTGTGAGCCACCGCGCAGTTGCTCCCCGGCATGATCAGATGCCGGGGAGAAAGCCACAGAAGGGAGCGTGAGGCAGCCAGCTGCGCATGTGTGCCCATGCACAGTTCGGCTGGGAGCCTCGAATGTTCCTGAAGACAGGTGCGCCAGTGATCCCACGGCCGCGCTTGCTGCGCCGTTACAGGTAAGTCCTCCTCTTTTGCTGGTTCTTTTTTTCAGCGCATTTTCGGCCTGAAGGGCCGGATTTGGGATGGGTGCACACCGCTTCCCAGATGTTGTGGTGTGCTCGCGCCTGTTTGCTGCGCCCCTGATCTGTCCCTCTTCCAGCCCAAAACCTCCCGTGTGACCGGGGCCTTAGTGAATAATCCATCCCTGTATGTAGGTCTGTCCTTCTGATGGAGTTGGAGGCTTCTGGCCTTTTCAAAGTGATATATATTCACCTTATCCTTTCAGTAGACCCTCTGATGGTGAGTGTAAGTGAGAATGGTTTTAGAAAATCATTTAATTTGATTTGATACACTTTCAGTTTATTAGAAAGAGTGCTCAAGTTTCTACTGTGTTTTATTGAATTGTTTTAGGTAAGAGACTTCTAAAAATTCCAGCTAGCATGGTTGGAAGGAGGTTACTGACAACATATACAAAAACTGAAGGCTCCATCCAACCAACATTAGTTTCACTCAAGTTCCCTTGGGGTCCATGAGACTTACATTGGTCATAACTCACTTGTGGTATTGATTTCAGTAGTACTTCTCTTTAACTGTATGGCTGAAGGGGCTGCTGTTTAAGTGCTCCAAGGCCCAGTGAATGAAGGTTAGAGCAGATGAACAGCCATCACAAAATTGCAGATGAGTTGCATCGCAGAGCTCAATTATATTGCACATGCCACATAGATGCCTGTGACATTTTGAGCCAAACTGTATAAGTGGGAAATACCTGATGGCTTTTTAATTGGAAACAGGTTGAAGAATGGAGGCAATAAGAGGTCAAGGTAACTGAAAAGTTCTACCTGTATTTCAGGAGTTCTGAAGCTGGCATTTCAAGCTTCTGTTCCACAGACTGATTTTACACTCTCTAAGGTATATTAAGTAAATGATGCCCTTCCTTGTGATGGCATATAGATAATCAAGAGGGGGGAAATAAGATTTTGAGGTCCCTGCACCTTTTAGCTCTAGTAGAATTCTAGTAGAATTCCTCCTGCATTTTTCTGTCCCAAGCACCACGAAAGAGCCCAAACTCACTACTCACTATATTTCCAGCTCATAATGCTGGCTTGGGTTTTACAATGCAAGCATCTAACTCTGCTCTGTGGATTGGTACAGAGGGGGGAAATTACATGCAAATGACTATGAAATAGTTTCAAAGGAAGCTAAAAGGGAATGATGGAAAGGAATGGCCACCTAGGGAAAGTAGGCAATTATTCTTACAAACCCAGCTGGAGATTCTCTTTATGAAAAGTTTGCTGGGAAAACATTTGACTGTCCCTCTGAAGCACAAATAAGACATGTAAATAATAGCTGTTTCCATCCTTATTCCAGCTGTTAGCAAAAGAGCATGCATCAGGAGGGGAAATGATTTGGAAAGTTATGAAGGTGACAAGTCATTTTGTTTTCTGGAGATGCAGAAGCATCCTCCTAAGCCAGACATCTGCATATTAAACAAAGGAAAAGCTAAATACAGGTTAAAAAAGTTTTCTGCCAAACCAGATACAGAAGGGTTCCTAGAGAATGAAATATAAGAATTGACCTTTGCAGACATTACAAGCATATGTACTGGGCATCCACCAACAGAAGTGCATGCTACCCACAGTACTCCTGCTACACAAGGTCACTATTTTGAGTGGATAGAGCAATGTGCAGATTTTTTTCCCCATGGTTAAGGTGTTCAACTAGGATCTAGGGCCCTGTCCACACGAGAGGATTAGGGCCGGGAGAGGGACGGAACGGGGGCGGAGCAAACGGGCGTGATCCCACCGCAACATCTGGGAAGCGTACCGTGTCCGTCCCCGATCCAGCCCTTCCAGCGATGATCCGCACCAAAAAAGAACCACCTAACGAGGTGGTTCTTTTCGAACGGCCGCAGCAACGCTGGCCGTGGATCACCGGCGCGATCTTTTGCCGACGCATCCCCGGCTCCTTGCCGACATGCGCAGTTCAGCAGACTCCCATGCCTTTCTCCCCGTCTCTCTGGCATCTGATCGTGCCGGGGAGCAAATGCACAGCGGCTCAGGGGATCTGTATGATCCCGCCGCTGCGTGCCTATTTAGGTGCGGCTTTTTAAAAGCCGCACTTTGGCCGTCCCTTCTTCCCTCATGTGGCAGGGGCCTAGGAGACCCAGGTATGAATCCCCATTCTGCCCTGGAAGCTTGCTGAGTGTCCTTGTGGCAATCCTTCTCTCTCAGCCTAACCTACCTCGCAGGGTTGCTGTGAGGATAAAATGGAGGAGGGAGACTGATGTATGCCACACTGAGCTGCTTGGAGGACAGAAATGTAGTAAATAGATAAGGTTAGGTAACATTATATTACTGTTTCCACAGAAAGACATAACTGAAGAGTGAGTGCAAATGCACAATACTTTGAAGACATATAGTTCTGTCTTTGGCCTCTAATAATAGTTTAGAAAGCACAATCTTTTCATGATATTAAATTATATATACTTCAGCAGCCTCTATATTTCCTGCAGAATGAACATCTACCACCTACTCATACTTTTTAAAAAGATGCACTCCAACCTGTTTTCAATTATTACTTCTGAAGATTACCCAGCATGAAAAGAATTCAAGAATTCTTCAATGTTGTTGTTGTTTTATCAAACCCTTTTTGCCTGGAAACCCAGTGGAAAGCCAGCAATATAACCCAGGGAAAATAAGCACTGTGGACTTCAAAGAGCGGACCATTTCTACATCATTTTAAAAGCCAATTCCCAGAAGCATTGAATTCCAGCCCCCTTCTCCCTTCAGTGTGACCAAGAAACAACCTTGAGGAAAAGACTGTTGTTGCATCAAGCGACTGTCTACAATTGAAGTGGCAAACTAAGTTTACTGTATATCTTAAACAGACAAAACAACTGCTGCATCACAATGGCCCTTTCTGCACACTCCTTTTAATCCATGGTCACAGTGGTGTCCCCCAAGCAATTCTGCACTAAAATTGAATTCAACCTACTTTTTAATCCAGGTTTTTCCCCTGCTCTTCACTAAAATAGAGTTCAACCTTCTTTTTATTCCACCCCCACACACACACACACACATTCTGCATTTCATTACTTCCCTTCAGTGGCCAGCCTGGTTTCAGCATGCTGTTGCCCTGGGTTATTTGGATGCGGAAAGGACCTTGCAGTCTAAGAGTTGCAACCTTCCAAGACCAGTGAACTCAGAAAAATGTAATTCTCCACTGTAAGTAACATAGACAAGGACCAAGTAGGGTTCCCATGTCTCCCAGTTTGACAGGGGTCCTCCCGCCAACTGCCCTCTTCTCCTGCTGTCATTTGCTGGGCCTGCAGAGAGCAAATGCAGGGAATCAGCAGCAGCAATGATATGCTGACACCACTTCCAGTGTGATCTAGAAGTGAATCAGTGTTCCCTCTAAGGTGAGTTAGTGGGAGCTCGCTCACAGTTTTTTAGCCTCTGGCTCACACATTTTTGTCTTAGCTCAGGGCAATCTAATTTATGCGATAGCCAAATTGCTTGCTCACAAGTGTAAGGCCAGTAGCTCACAAAGCAGAATTTTTGCACACAAGACTCCACAGCTTAGATGGAGCATTGGAAGTGATGTCACTGCAGGGGCAGTGAAGTCAGCAGTGAGCCCCTCCCCCATGTAAGTCTCCTATTGGTTGCCAGCGATGGGCTGGCAACCCTAGCCCCAGTCTAAACCTATCCCCTTCTGCTTTCTGTTTCTTGCTCCACCAGACCACCACTGCAATCCTAAAAACACTCTCTTGGTACTAAGTCCCATTGGGATTCTAAGTAGACCTGTTTAGGATTGTGCTCTATATCCTCCAGCAAGCAGTGCTTTCAACTGTTTTGTGCCACTGCTGTTATGTATGAACACCCTGACATGGTTAGCCCAGGCTAGCCCAGTCTCATCCGATCTTAGGAGCTAGCTGAGGTCAGCTCTGTTTATTACTTGGACAGGAGACCACCAAGGAAATCTAGGGTTGCTACTCAGAGACAGGCAATGGCACTTCTGAACATCTCTTGCCTTGAAAACCCAATGGGATCACCATAAGTCAGCTGTGACTTTTTGGCCAAACCCCCTCCCCCCAAAAAACAGTAGGAACACCACAGCTATGCAGGCTTGATGGCTCTTATTTTGTTCCTAAGAAATGAATGAGTGTCAGAAGACATAGCTACTTATAGTACATAGCAAAAATTATTCAGTCAACAGGACAGGGGGAGAAATCCCTGGCAAAGTTGTCAAGTTTAAACCATCTCCAGATGGTCTGCCTGTGATCATAGCTTTTGCATCATGATGGAGGAAAGTCCTAGAAAACAACATTTCCTTTGCTAGTTTGCCATGCTTCTTAGCCTGTCCATATAACTACTGTAAGCTGCTCGTGCATTGTCTGTGTTCTGTTAGAGTGCATAGGGCAATATTTGACTGGCATGACTGTCCTACATGCTTAGCACTTCAAGAATGAAAAAGCCACACTAATAGTTCTGCTTGTATCCTGTTTGGCTATGTTACAAGAAAGGCATATGGCAACAGATAAAGAGTGCAACAGAGCAAAGCCCATTAATCAAACACTGTGAGTTGCTTATTACTTGAATTATTTACATTAATCAGGTATAATTATTACCCTCTAATTTAAGGCAATGATATGCTTCATAATCAAGAACAATGTCAAGTTAGTTGGAAGCTACAGAATATATTTCTCAGTAATACAGAAGGTATATCACAGAGTGAAAGAACAACTAAATCCCAGTTGTACATAGGAGTTTGTATCATTTCTTTCATTTTTATTATTAACTAGGAATAAGGCCTGTTGTGGAAATAAATAAAATTAGCTCTAGAAAGAGGCTCTGGGTGGGTGCCCTGGCCTTGGGCACTCAGCGTCAATTTGCTGTGGTGACCTCAGCAGGGTATAATGACACAGAGCTTACTGTTTTCTCCAGGGGAACTGATCTCTACCATCTGAAGAGCAGTTGCAATTCTGAGTGATCTCCAGCCCTCCCTTGGAGATTGGCAACAGTGGTTCCCCAGGAGGAAAGGGCTGGTTTTGAAGGGTGGAGTCTATGGCACTGTACCTGTCTGAGGTCCCACCCCCTCCTCAAACTCCACCATTTCCAGGCTCCACCCCTCAAATCTCCAGGAATTTCCATACCTAAAGTTGGCAACTTTATCTCCTCCCCTCTCAGCAGCCTCTTCCTGGGCAAAGTTCTGTCTTTCTCATTAGTGGGGAGCAAAGCATCTTACTTTATTCTACTCTTCCGCTTTGTGATCTGTACAGCAACCCTGCAAGGTAGGTTAGGCAGAAAGTCTGGGGCTGGTCCAAAATCACCCAGGCAGCTTCCTTAGGGGGTTTCTGGCTGAACAGGAGCAAGCAGCCAGGGCTAATGAAGTAATGCCAGTCAGGAGGCATGAAGTCACCCTAAGAGTGCTGGCAGGTCTAGGGTTGCCAACAAAGACAGATTGATGCAAAGGAGGATGGAAAAGTCTCCATATCTCTATTTGGCCTTAAATTGGTTTTGATGCCAGCAGAGTGAGAAAATGCCACAGACTCTGGATAGGTGCCTCATGGTAAACGGACCAAACAGTTGCTAAAGATTTTTCAAAACACTGCTCTGTTGGTAATTCATTTTCTACACTCACAGCGTCCTTTGCCAAAATGCAACACATCCCCAGCACTTTGAATTAGCACCAGAGCTTTAAGAGCTCTCCAGCTGTCACCTGGAGATTGGCAACAGTGGTATTCTTCCTTCTGAGACCCCAACCTCAGCAGGCTTTATCCCTAAAATATCCTGGAAGTTTCCAACCTGGAGTTGGCAACCCTATGTCCTTTCCAGGCAACCATCAGCCTACCTTTATCTGCCTGTCTGTCTTCAGGTTTACATCCCCCCCTTCCCACCGCAGCCCCTGCCTAGGGAAAGGGCAGTCTTTCCCTGCAGTGGGAACCAAAGCACATATCTGTGGCAGTAATGGGGTGACTGCTGGCACCTTTTCCTATCATTTTTTGCATTGTGGTATTCTGCTTGTGGTGTGATCTGTCTTTTTTGTGGTGTGGCATGATTGTGTTATTGGGTTTGTTTCTTTTGAAGGGGAAGTGATGTGTTGTGAGTGAGGACATATTTTACCTCAGAATACACCAGTGTGCATATTCAACTGAGAGTTCCAACTGTCTCACGGGGGGGGGGGGAGTTTGAGGTGCAGAATGAAGTCCACTCAGCTTCCATATGCAAATGACCTTGAAACACTGGCCCAATCAGAGAAGAGTGGCCTAGGCTGCAGTGGGTGGGAGAGTACTCAGGCAACACAGCCAGTGGATAGAGACACCTTCTGATTGACACATCACAGAGCCAACTGATTTTGGAGTACATAGAATGTTGCCGGACAAAAATTCAGTTATGTATAAGGAGAGATTCCAAAATGTACTGTTTTGCTAATGAGTTGCTTTGTGTGGTTTTGTTTTGTTCCTTATTGTTCAATTTTTGTAATTCTATTTTGTTGCCATTTCCATTCAGTTTCTATAGAACACACACACACAGCTTTTCTTGGGTCTGGGCCTTTGTGGCTTTCCTTCCCAAACGGATAAAATCCGCAGAGACTGTAGTACTCCTCTAGAACACCCATGCGGCCAGATTTTAGACAGATATAATAAAGCCCCCCTCCCCTTTTGTGGCAATGAAAGGCACCCATCCTGTGACCTGAATGGCCCAGGCTAGCTGGATCTTATCAAATCTCAGAAGCTAAGCAGGCTCAGCCCCAGTCAGTACTTGGATGGGAGACCACCAAGGAAGTACAGAGTTGCTGCACAGAGGCAGGCAATGGCAAGCCACCTCTGTTTGTCTCTTGCCTTGAAAATCCTACAAGGTAGCCACAAACCAGCTGCCACTTGATGGTGCTTTCTACCACCTATGGGAGAATTGAAAGGAAATATTCCAAACAGTAACACAGAAAGCACTGCAGCCACTTAGTGTGAAGAACAGTTGTATGAGACAGAGACATAGCAAGGAAATTTGGTAGCAGAAGGAGGGTAAGGATCTGGGCAGTCGAGCAGTGGCAGAAACTGGAATAAGGAAAGAAACCAGAGCAAAACAAAAGAAAACCATGGTTTTGTTATTATAGGCTGTTTAGATGGGGAATTTGTTTCCTTTTCATATTTACAATTATTATGAAACACACAATTTCCATAATTATTGTAATTAATAAAAAAAAGAATTGCACAAGTCTTCCAGTTACCCATTCTGTTATTCCATCATTCTAGTCATCCCAGTTGCCTTGTTTCTGGTCTAGCAGAAACCAATAAACAGTCCCCAAACATGATGGAAAAGGTATTTGCATAACATACTGCAGAAATGCAAAGCACTGTAACTGTATTCAATGTGTTACAATCCTTAGTAAGAAAAGGATTGTGTTAAGAGACAAGTTCAGCTTCATATATGCCACTTTGAACCTCTTGGGGGAACAGCAGGATATAGATGAGATGAATAAACAAACATAAAGGTAGTGTAATGGCTCTGCTGATCTTACAGAGTACATTGCCCAACAGCCTGTTTCTTTATCGTAAACTGGGGGGGCAAGGCTTCCCAGAGAAGTCGGAGGAAGGAAGAAAAGGCTGGGGAAAAAAATAGATGGAGCTTCAAAGTGAATCAGTTGGGTTGTATAATGAGTGTGTGTTTTCCAGCGTCCATATGTGTTCTATCATTGTGCAGTTGATATCATTCTCCAAAACAGCAGTCTCCCTAAGAGAGGCTTTGGCCATGACAGAGCACCAACAAACCAAAACTCTGGACTGATTGCTAATATTAGTCTGCTTTGGTAAAAGGTTTTCATATGTTGTGGTAGAAAATGAACATTCAGTTTACATTTATCTTAATCTCCATTTTGCCATAGGATTCACTGTTCTAATCCCCCCCCCCAGACTGTCAGAGAGAGGTTACTAAATGGGCTGTTAATCTGACTTAGTCTCTTTTTACATTAAGAATAAAGAAAAGCTGTGGAAATGGAAAATAACATGAGGGACAAATTTGGAAATGGATTTCCTTTGGGGTGAGGACAGTAAGTGCTCCAGTATATTGCATTATCAGAGCAAGACTATTCAGGAAAGGAAAGATTCCCATTTAAGAGAAGATATACAGGAGGAAAGTGCATGACTTGTCTAGGGCTCACAAACAGCAATCTTAAACAGGTTTTCTTAGAATCATATTAAGATCTATTCAATGGGTCTTACTTTGAGGAAAGTGTTGTTAGGATAGTAGTGACAAAAACCTGGAGCTGGCTCTACTCTGCTCCTGAACTGGTCATGCAAGGGCGGGACAAGTTGAAGCATACTAAATTTTGGAACTGTGTCCAATCCAGAATCACCTGAGAAGTGAAGAATCATTAATAGTTGTGCCTGTTTTTATGTCATAAACTGCCTAGGTCATTTTGTCTGGAGAGGAGGTAAATAAGATCCTGCACACTCCATACTGGTAAGGGATTTTCCGCTGATCCATCATCACCCATGTCACTCTTGGGTTGCCGTTATTCATGGATTTGTACCCAGTGGAGAAGAGTAAGGATACTGGGAACAATGGACCAAAAAGAAAGAGACGGGAAGAAGAAAATGAAGATGAAAAGAGGCAGAAGGAGGTGAAGTTGATATTAAGTGTGATATTGTTCTCATAGCAGACTCAACAGAAAGTGTGTAAGCTCTGTAGAACCAGAGGTCATTTCGGGGGGGAACGCGGGGGATCGCAGTTCCCCCGGGTGAGGTACGGGGGCGGGGCACATGACGAAGCCCCGCCCCCTGCTTCCGGCCCTCATTCAGCCAGGAGGAGGCAGGAGAAGAGGGAGGGTAAGTTGCTTCCTCCCTGCCTCTCCCCACCCCTGCCTGCCTGGGGCCAGGGAGGGCCTTCGCGGGGCTTCCTCACACTCCTGCTGGCCTTGCAGGTCCTTGCAGTGGAGCTGCAAGGCTGGCGGCGGCTGGGACCGTTGGGGGCGGGGTGTGTGACCTTATGACATACTTCCGGTGATGTCAGGGGGTGTGGCCTTATGACACACTTCCGGTGATGTCAGGGGGTGTGGCCTTATGACACACTTCCGGTGATGTCAGGGGGTGTGGCATATGCTAATGAGTTATGCTAATGAGTTCCCTTTGCTCTTTTTCTACGAAACAACCCTTGTGTAGAACAAAAGAGTAATGTAAGTATTTTGGACCTCACTGAATTGTAGCAGGAGCTTCATCCCAAACACAGTGTTTTCAGAACCTTCCCAGATCATTACAGTGCTGAAGAATGTGGAAGGGAGGACCTAAGAGGAAGGTCTGTCTATACGCACTGGATCCAACTGGGACTCTCACTGAGAGTATGCCTTCCGATTCTAATCAGTGTAAATCAGTGTTGCAAGGGGACAGCATCTGACGCAGGACAGAAGTGATGTAACTTTTGATCTCTTTCTCCACAGGAAAAAAAAAGCCTGAGCTCTTGTTAGGTTTACCTTCCATTCCTGCCAGCTCTCTCTTTCGATTGTGACATCACTTTCATTTGCTGTGTCTGCAACACTTTAGGAAGTTCTAAAGCATGGGGGGCAGTGTCATCACTTCCAGGTCATCCCCTAGAAGGGACATTGCCTCCTAAGGGATGCTCCCCCTCCCCATGCTCCACCCTCCAGAAGCTCCTGGGGGTTGCTAACCGCATGGCTGGCAACCCTCGCTCATATACATGTCTCCTGGTGAAGAAGACTGCCCAGGAACAGGTAATTGAAACTCAAAGGAATGGGCCTTGGCATGACCTCTGAAAAAATGATATGTGATTGGCGGCAGCAACAAGACTGTCTGCTGCTTCAGGAGGCCTCAAGGAACTTGCAAGGTAATTGAAAAGAGCTCTTGGTGAACGGAACATAGGCCTGTTATGCACGGCTGTTTTCCCTCCCTTTCACCATGCACGTCCTTCAGGTCTTTGTTGTTCTGCACTGATTTTCCTCCTTTCAGTGCTCAGTTTGCTTTGCCCCCCCCCCGTCAGAATAACGAGGCAGACAACAGTTTTGGAAGTTAACAAGGGCCACTTTATTAGCTATTTAACATAACATTGCGACAAGGGACCAACTAAGTGAGCACGGAACAGGCAAGGCAGGTGTCACTCCCTTGACCAACCTCCTTGCTCTTTTCTCGGGCGGGTCGCCCAGCTCCGATCTTGAGCCAGCACTCTGGCTCACAACTGGCAGCCCAGCAAAACTGGTTGCCACCTAGGAGCGCCTACCCCTGAAGCCTTACAACTTGCAGAGAGGAGCCTTACCCTAAGAGGTTCCCAGAGGCAGGGGTCATTTTCTGACCCCTGCCCAGAGGTGATCCCCATTCCCTACCCTGGACCTTAAAATCTGAAGGCAGTTCCTGATGACCCCCTGTTCCATAATTGGGAAAATGCCATAAGGTGCTCACCGGTTCTGGTTTCTTGCCCGCGCAAACCTGCCACATCCAAGGTCAAGCCTCTGCTTTGGCCTTTGCTCCCACTAACAGCCCAAGGCTGACCTAATCCCTTGCCGCAAGTCCTGCAAAAATAACCCATTGCCCTTGTCAGATAGGTACACCCCATCAGCCCTATACAGATCCTGGAACTCGACCCGTATGTCGGGGTGCGGCAAAAATTACCCTAAACCACCCTCCAAGGCCTTTCTCATCTAGCAGTTGACTTTACACCTGGCACGGTCAATGCAGCAGGGGTCTCCCAAGTTACACCACACCTGGCAGGGCAGAATAGCCAACCAGCCTATCTGCACACCAGGCCACCTTGCTCTTATCATCGCAAGGTCAGCTTCAGCTCATAACACAAGGGCCTTGCCCTTTATCAGACCTAGATCTTTACCCCCTAGGTGTACTACCAAAATGTGTGGAGGAGGCCCCCGCCTCTCTTCAAATAACAGGGGAAGGAGCGCCGGCCATCTCATGCCCCTCCTTCCCAACCATTCGACAACAGCCCACTCACTAAGGCCCAGTTGAGAACTGATGGGTGTCCTCCTGGCCTGGTGAGCAGCCCAAAAGACCATGCTGTGGCTGCAGATGGTGACCCTTCATCTCGCCCCATGGCCTGCAGCATCTGTAAGAGGAACCCTATTAATAACCTAAACATAACCTTAAACTTTGCAATCCTGCACATATCCCCAGTAACAATGTGATTTCCGGTGACCTATCTGCTGAATCTCGCTATTGGAATACCCCATGGCTGCTGCTTTTGAAGCTGTCCCAATCCAGAAGGAGTGTTTTCCGAAGCGGAACCCGCCTAATCCCAACGGACCAGCGCTTTCTATGTCAGGGCCCAAAATTGAAATTTGGTGAGGGGGGTGCCATCCCTATGTCGAAATAAATAGCCTACACCCTTGCCCCGCATGGCCAAATATTGGCGTAAAGCCAGCACCGGGCATAACTCAGCCTCGGAACACCTGCCCAGCTCAATATCAGAACCCTTGCCAAGTTGGTCGATCTTTGACCACCGAAGTGTGATCCTAACTTTTGAGTCCAGCATGTGAATATCATGCTGGTCGAGCGCTAGGCCAGATGTATCCCAGTGAGAGCCAGCCATTAACTCACTAATCCATAGTGCCCCCCCCCCAAAAAAGGTAACCAGTTATGCTGCATGGAACAGTGCAGCCTCATGCCCATTATTGCAAAGTGTGTGCCACTGTGCCTTAAGCCCCATCAGCACTGTTGAGGTCAAAGGTTCTCTGGTGTCTATAACCTTATCACCCTCTCTTGACCAGCCTTCAAGCATCTTCCTGATACGGAAGTCACCCGTCTTCTCCTCAAACCCAGATGCCTTGCTGGCATAGGTGAGAGATGACAGCTTGCCCCTAATGGAACACGCTGACAGTCCCTTACTCCTCAGTGACACACAAAGCTGCATCAAATGGGACACCAGAATGAGCCAAACCTGTCTCAGACCAGCTTCCTCCCTAAAGGACAGAAACTGCTTACCTGCCCTCTTATAAGCTCTCCGGGTAGAAGGGGTGAGAGCTAAACGTATTGCCCTGTCGGCCTCAGCCCACCAATCTGCCACACCTCCGCAGGCATACGAATCAGGAACTGGTTGGCTTCCCGAGCAAGCTGATGGAATCTCTCCATCTGTTTTCAAGAGAGAGCATCAGCGACCCCATTACTGACGTGCCTGGCTTTGAACAATATTTTGTTCAGCAAACAACGGAGTGTGAAGGCTCTGACCAGGGCCATGACTCTAGGAGACTTGGACGTCAGTGAGTTAATCATGTGCACTGTGGACAGATTGTCACACCAGAAGTGGACAGTATGGTTGGCAAGCTCTGCTGTCCAAATCCACACTGCTACGACAATCGGGAAAAATTCCAAGAAGGTGAGGTCCTTGACCCACCCTGCCTGAAACCATTCCTCAGGCCGGTCCTCAGCACACCAATGTCCCCGAAAATAGACTCCAAAGCCAGAGGAGCCTGCAGCATCAGATGTGACCTGCAGCTCAGTTTCGACTAGAAGGTCTTCCTGCCAAAAAGACACCCCATTGTATGAATCCAAAAATTCCTTCCATACAATGAGGTCGTCCCTTATCCTCTTGGTGACCCTGGTCCTATGATGCAGGAGATAGAGACCCCTCATGGACTCACATAATCTCCTAACAAATTCCCAGCTGGGTGCCACAACTTTGCATGCAAAGTTGAGGTGGCCAACCAGCTGCTGCAACTCCAGCAAGGCGATCTTTTTCTTTGCCCTGACCTTGTCAATCAGCACCTGCAGTCCATTCAATTTGTCAGCAGGTAATTTACACAGCTGCCCTACTGTGTTGATTTCTATGCCTAGGAACATCAAAATTGTGGTAGAACACTCTGTTTTTTTCCTGGGCAAGAGGAACTCCCAACTCCTCCGCCAGACCCATGAAGCTTTTCAGTAAAAATTCACACTGCCCTGTATCTTTCCTTGCTGCCAACAGGAAGTCATCAAGATAGTGGGCAGTGCTGCATAATCATGTCCTGTAACGCAAGCCCCATTCTAAAAAGGAACTGAACCTCTCGAAAGCAGCACAGGAAACTGTGCACCCCATGGGAAGGGCCCTGTCCATATAGAATTTGCCCTCAAAAGCAAAACCCAACAACTCAAAATCGGCTGGGTGGACAGGGAGGAGACGGAAGGCTGACAATGTCACACTTTGCCAATTCCGCCCCCTGCCCACAATGGCCCACTACCTGCATAGCCTGATCAAATGAGGTGTATCTAACAGAGCATAACTCCTCCAGTATAGCATCATTCACCAACTCCCCACGTGGGTATGACAGATGGTGAATGAGGCAATACTCTCCAGGTGCCTTTTTTGGCACAACTCCCAATGGGGCAACCCTCAAATTGTTAACTGGTGGGGAAGGGAAAGGTACCCATACCCTACCTTCCCTACATTCCTTTCAATTTTTTCCGCTAGCTATGTGCTCCATTCCCTTAACTGATTTCAGGTTAGGAGCACTATATGATCTTCTCTTCCCTTGGTAAGGAATCCTAAACCCTAGAGTGAAACCTTCCAAGAGGTAAACACAATCCTGACGGTTGGGGTAAACCCACAACCAATGCCTAAGCACTGCAATCTTAATTGGGCTGGGACCCTTTGTCAGGAGGGGGGTTATAACCACCACCTTCTCCTGGATGCTTACCTCCCTTGCCACATGACTTGCCCTTCATCTTGGGGCAACCTGATAGTGTGTGGGCCGCCGTGCACAAAGGGCATTCATGCCTGAAGGAGCATGACTTGTGGCTGCATGTCCCATGGGAGGTGAACTCCCAGCAAAGCGGGCATCGATTAACCGCCTGCCCCGTCTGGGCACGGGTACCTGCCTGACCTTGTGCTCTGCAAACAGAGTGGCCACTATCTGACCTCTCACTGCCTAATCGCTGATCGGGAGACATGATTTGTGGGTGAATCTGGTCCCATCTCAAGGCTGAATTCATGGCTGTCCTCATTCTGAACTCCTTGTCATACTGCAGCCATGCAGGGCTCAGAAAATCAGTAAATCCGTTGTAAATGATGTCCATGTACTGGAGAATCACAGAAGCCCTCCATGGTTGGTGCCTCACTATTATTGCCACATAGATTAAGAACCCAGGGAACCAATTTGCCCAGGTTCTATCCACCCTGCGCCACTTCAGATGTTCTTTCTCCCTCTCGTCCAGGTGCTCTTTATCCTTCTTCTCCAATTTCCTATATACATCTACAAACTCTCCCTTTCCTCACCTACAAACTCTCCAATTTCCTATATACATCTACAAACTCTCCCTTTAGGATTTCTTCCCTGGTGGCAGTGGAGAGGTGGTCTCCTAGAGGCAAAGCCAAATCCCCAAATGGAATGGTGCCAGCTGACACCATGTCATATGTGAGCCCCCCCCCCCGATTAGCAAAACCTACACCTAAACTTGTGGGGCCCCATCCGGGCCAGAAACCTTGAGGGGTTGGCTGAGCCATGCCTCCCCAGCCTGCCCAAGGTGACCATCCACCTGGCATTGTGTGCATGGCGCTACCCCGTGCGGTGTGCATAGTATACCCAGTGTCTCCTGAAGTGCTGGGGCCCCATGGCCAATATGTCCCCCCCTGGCCAATGCTCTCTGCCTTACCTTCATTTCTAGAAGGCCCTTTATAACACTCCACCTGGAACGCCTCCATGACCTTGCTCTCAGGCTTGCCATCTGAGCGTTCCCTCTGGACCAGCTGACCTGAAGTTGATGCCACTTTGCCCTGTCTGTCCTCAATAAGAGCTAAACATGCCAACACCTGTGCCCAAAAAGATTGTTTGGAAGAAGCTTTAGACACCACATGCAAAGGAGGAAGTTCACCCCATCAGTTCCCCAGTGCCGCTAGCTTCTCTAGTATGGCAGCGTTGACAGGGTCCTGATCATCCTCATCAGAGGAGTCTAAAATGGGGGCTTCTGGGAAGACTGCTTCTTAGGGGCCGGCTGCTTGCGCTTGGATGTCCCCTGGCCTTTCTTAGGAGCCATTGGCAAAAAAATTGCCCTTAAACCAGCGCTTATTGCCCTGAAGTGCTCCTCACTGAAAAGTGACCTAAAAAGGTAAGGAGTTGAGGTGTGGTTACACCTAGGCCCCAGTGGCCAGCGCTTTTGGAGTCAATCAAAATAGACACTCTGTAAAGTGTTTTAAAATGGCTGCCCTATAATGTCCCCCTCAAAATGGCCAGCTTTGGAGGGTAACGAAATGGCCACCTCTCCACGCCCTATTCAAAATGGCTATCCTGCCAGGACACTCCCAATGTGGCTGACTCAAAAGGACCCACTCAATATGGTTGCTCCTAAAATAAACTACTCAAAACAGCAAACCAAAGGACCCACTCAAAATGCCTGACCTAAGATGGCTGCACATAACTGCCCTCGGAATTAACACCACAAAATGGCCGCCTCTAGATAGCACCACCCAAAGTGGCCACCTCTATCTGACTTCACCAAAATTTCCACCTAACTGCCACTCCTTAAGAGCCTAGAGGGACCGTTTATGCAAAATGGCCACCAGGGGGCAACACCCACCATAGAAGAAGAGGGATTGGATTTATACCCCGCCCTTCACTTGGAGTCTCAGCGCGGCTTACAAACTCTTTTCCCCTCCCCACCCCACAACAGACACCCTGTGAGGTGGGTGGGGCTGAGAGAACTCTGACACAAACTGCTCTTTTTCAAGGACAGCTGTGCCAGAGCTTGTGACTGACCCAAGGTCACATCAGCAGGTGCAAGTGGAGGAGTGGGGAATCAAACCCGGTTCTCCCAGATTAGAGTCTGCACACTTAACCACTACACCAAACCACCTTGGCCATTTATTCAAACTCCCTGATGACCCAACCGAGCTTCTAAGCCGGCTTCGCCAAGTGGGCTTGCCACTGACGGCTACTTTTTGAATCGCCCCCAGAGAATGGAAACTGCTGTGGCAACCGACCCCTTGTGCCCTCCCAGAACCAGAATCCCCAGAGCCTGTGCTGTCACCGAGCCATCCGGGGGTGGGGGGAGGAAACCCAAGGAGTGGGCCTCTGGAGATTGCCTCCCTATGCTGCGGACCGCCACAGCGGTCCTGACCACTGGGTTGAGACCCTCCCCAGAGCCACCCTTATGGGCTTCTACTGGCCCTCTCTATCGCCAAGCTCCCAAAAGAACTGTGCTGCAAACCACTACTGCCACCGGCCCCGGGGGCGAAGGAAATGCCACTGTGGCTGCCTAAAAGAACCACCACTTGCTGCCGCCCCGGAAGACCACCAGATGATTCTCCTCTGCCGTCACAGCCCAGAGCCACCCAGGATCAGCACGACAGCCCTCAAGGCTTGCTGTGCCGGATGCCTCCACTGACTGGGCCCAGGCCAACAAGGTAGGCCGTGGCCCTTTCTCCAACTCCATGCTCGAAGCTACACCTGCATAATGCTGAACTTAAGAATCACTTGAGATCAACCCATTTGGAGAACAGAGTGCAATCTGTACAGGACAGGTGTTTAAAAACTACCAAGATCACGACTAGTGTGTAGGATCAAATTAGAGAATCACAAAGAGAAAACCATTCAAATTTGCAAGGACGGGCAGGAAATTAGCATTACTATGCAGCTGTGCTAGGGCATCAGTGAAGATACCCCCAAAATGTGGGTTGGTTTTTTTCCAATTTAGTGGCACAAGACTAAAAAGCTTTCCAAAGCTTCTGCCAGAGGACTCCTCCCCCATACAAATTGCAGCCCTGTGCAAAGTGTGGTGGAATTGCAGCCAATTTTGCACAGGTGCACAAACATGCACACACATGTAGCTAATGATAACAGCTTGCTACACCAGTGTCATTGGGTTATACCATGCATTCTGTACACTCAACATGTTCCCCCATATTATGAGATTGTGTGATTCTTTCCCATTTTTCCCAGTGGCTGATAACACAGCAGAAAATCCTCTAGTGCTTCACAATATGGAAAACAGGGCTTTGCAGCTGCTTGTCAGTTTCAAAAAAAGTCTTGTCAATTTCAAATTGGTTTTCCGCCTTTGCCTGTGTTCCTTTCTGTTCTGTTTCATTCAATGAACTAACACTAAAAATGCATGTGCAAAATCTGAACCACAAGGATTTAAATGGAAGGCACGTTTTGCAAACTACCGCACAGCTGCGATAGAGCAATTGTATAATTTCTTTTAAAAAACCTTTGTACACCACCCCCCACATGTCATAAGTGATGTTCCACCCTGATTTAGAAAAGTGTGGGTTTTTAAACATTGTAGCTGCAGAATAAACACACCAAAGGAAAAAGAATGGTGCATAAAGCAGGCACAGAATTTGAAGTCAAGATTAAAGGCTCACTGCTCTGAAAATCTGCAGTAAGATGTGCATGTGTAATGGGCCATAAATGCAGCCTTTTTTGCCTTTGTTTCTTGAACAACTATAGTAAATGTTATTCCAGCAGGGGTTAGTGGCAAGAAAGGTCATTCTGCCTTCCCCTGAGGCACTGTCTTCTTCTATATTTTTCTTCCCTTTGCCATTATCTGTCACTAGGAGTACCCGTCATTTGGAAAAAACAGTACAGGCTCTCTTTCTGTGTAGCTGCTGGGATGTAAAAAGCTTAATTTGTTTTAATTTCTGCTTTGTCATGCAGTTCTTAAAATCATAAGAGACACAATTCTGTAGTGGAATTAAATATGTCCAAAATCTATGCCTGTTCCAGCCAATGGTATACACCATGTGGAGGACTGTCAAGATGGAGTGTAGGCCTTCTCTGCTGCATTTCCCATCATGATTTCTACAGTAAGTAGCATTTACCAAAGCAATCTTTGAAGTGAAAGCCTCTTTTCGGCCTTTCTAAATTCTCTCAAACTGATAATGGGTTCAAACTGCCTGAAGCATCAGTCCTGCCACTGTGTGACAGATCATGGGCACTTGGTAATGATTCTATTCATGTATTTGTGTTTGAAAGTATGACCTGTATTCCCTCTGTGCTTTTCTGATATATATAAAAAATAAGGTTAATAAGACTTCTCTATTTTTGAAACATGCTTTGAGATCACCAGATGAAAGGCAGCACATGAGAACAAAGCTCACTTGTAAACAAATCATGTTCACTGTGCTGTCTCTGTGATAATTCAGCTGCCCTGTCTTTCTAAACATTAATATAGAGTTACAGCTTTTCATCTTGTACTTGTTCTGTGGCATGGTGGGAACGATACCATGTGGCACAGGACGTAGGGATCAACCAGCTTTTCTAAACAAACCATGATGATTAGCAGTCATGAGAGAACCAAGAGATCTCCCAGCAGAGGAAAAACACAGAGTATAATGCAGCACAAAGCAAAACAATGGGCGGTATCCTACTCAGTCCATACATAGAACACAGAATTTTCTAGAAATCCTCTCCATTCCCACAGCCCTTCTGACCTTCAGAATGATCGTTCCCAGGGTTGCATGACCTCTAGGTTTGACAGCTCTAGGTTGGGAAATGCCTGCACATTTGGGTGTGGAACCTGTATGGAGGGTGAGGTTTGGTGAGGGGAGGAGCCTCAAGGGGGTATAATGCCATACAGTCCACCCTCCAAAGCAGCTATTTTCTTCACAGGAACTGTTCTTTGTAGCCTAGAGATCAGTTGTAATTCTGGGAAGTCCCCAGGCCTAACCTGCAAGTTGGCAACCCTATATAAGCCATATGGAGGAATAGCCACACAGGTTGGGGGGGGGGTGAGTGTGGAAGGACAAGGGGGTGACATCACTCCTTTTTATAATAAACTAGGAGTAAGGCCCATTGTGGGAAGAAATACAATGAGCTCTAGAAGGAAGCTCCAGCTGAGTGTCCCAGCTGTGGCTGGTGGGGCAGCAGAGGGAAGGGGAAAATAGAGGGAGGCAAGCCATGTTTATTTCCTTCTGCTTAGCTATAAGGCAGGGCTGTCTCAAGTCATTTTGTTGTCCCAAGTGGGTAGTATGGGAGGACAGCCTCATGGTAACAGGTATGGTTTCCTCCACACCTAACTTATGTTGATTTGAGGTTATGCAGTGGCAGCGAAGGTAGAAAAGCACGTCCTCCTATGCCATGTCTTCTGGGTTCCAAGGTTCTGGAAAGCGGTTCCATAGCCAGTTACAGAGTTGCCAACTTTGGGTTGGGAAATACCTGTAGATTTGAGGGGTAGAGCCTGGGGAGGGCAGGGTTTGTTGTGCAGAGGGACTTCAGCAGGGTATAATCCCATAGAGTCCACTGCCCAATGCAGCCATTGTAATAGCTGGGAAATTTTCTGTAGGGGAAATGATGTGCTGTGGCTGGGGAACACAGTGATTTGTGGGAGATATCCAGGCCCCACAGGGAGATTGGCAACTCCAGTGACCATTTAAGGGAAGATTGGGATCTGTATTTTGGCAACTTCAGTGACCGTTTAAGGGAAAATTAGGATGTGTATTTTACCTCAGGACACATTCAATGACTCCCAACAGCAACAACAAACTGTTTAGAATGTTAGAGGCAAAGGCCAATCAGGCCGCATATGCAAATGACCTCTGTGTTCCGACTGGCTATTGGGGGGTGAGGAACAGCAAACTGTTTAGAATATTGGAGGCGAGACTCAGGCAACGCAGCCAGTGGATAGGGACAGCTTCTGAGTGACAGATCAGGGAGTCAACTGATTTGGGAGCGTGTGGAATGTTCAGGAGAGTCCATAACCAAAACAGAATTATTATATAGAAAAATTCTTTTCTTTTCCTTTGGCTACTGTTGTTTGAAGTTCCCCATATGTCTACCCATATATCTACTGCAGTCCATATTACCAAACCTGATGCTTCTGTGCTGCTGATATTCTTTTTTATAAGAGGATTTTAGTCCAGGCACCTTCAGTGACGTAATAAAAAACTGCATAGGAAGTCCATATCGGAACTTTGGGTAGCCTTGGTGGGTGCCACAGAGCCTGCCAGATGACTGCCACTCCTTTACTGCCTAGGCTGATGCTGTTCTAGCAACCCTGCCATGAGGAGAGCCCGTTCTTCAGAAATGTGGTTTGTGATAATGTGATGCACTCTTTCCTGTGTTTGAGAATATTATACTCTCCAGGTGCGATTTTTAATTGACTTTCACAGCTACAAAAGCAAGGGTGGTAGGGTTGCCAGCCTCCAGGTGGGGCCTGGAGATCTGCTTTGACAACTGATCTCCAGCTGACAGTGATCAGCTCCCCTGGAGAAAATCACTGCTTTGATGGGTGAACTCTATGGCATTGTACCATGCTGAGGCCCTTCCCTTCCCTAAACCCTGGCCTCTCCCAGATCCACCCCAAAATCTCCAGGTATTTTTCAATCCATACCTGGCAACCCTAGGGTGAATGCTGACCAGTTGAAAGACTTTGTGAAAATCTTGGACAATGGCCTTTCCATTCTAACTAAACCAAACTTTATTGGGTACAGCAATAGACAGAAAAGGCAAGAAAGAGAATCAAATTTCAAGATGCAATGTGAGAAATCAAAGTTCTGAAAATCCAGAATGCCATATCACTTTGTGGCCATATTTCCCCCTTAGTCTCAGGCACAAGCCTGTGGTTCAGACTGTAACCCTCCCTTTTTCTTTCACAACCTATCCCAGTTCTGATCAGCTAGCTGCAAATTTTAATCAACTGTCACTTTCAGCTCTCACCAAGAGTTCCCCAATAGCCAATTTTGCATGTATCCCCTTCTTATAGAAGAAGAAGAGATTGGATTTATACCCCGCCCTTCACTACCCAAAGGTGTCTCAGAGCGGCTTACAAACTCCTTTCCCTTCCCCTCCCCACAACAGACACCCTGTGAGGTGGGTGGGGCTGAGAGAGCTCTGACAGAAACTGCTCTTTTTCAAGGACAGCTGTGCCAGAGCTTGTGACTGACCCAAGGTCACATCAGCAGATGCAAGTGGAGGAGTGGGGAATCAAACCCGGGTTTCCCAGATTAGAGTCCACGCACTTAACCACTACACCAAACTGGGGGGGGGGGTATTTGATGGGGTTCATCTTTTTTTTCTGGCATATCTGTGGATTCCACAAAGTATGAAATTATGTTTACTTTTTCTCTGGATGATCCTGTTTCATTGCCCTGCTGATTGGCATGGAGCCACCAAGTTGGGAGATCTAGAAGGAAGTACAGAAGGGGAGGTGTTTCCCAATATGCAATAAAATAGGTTCCCAATCAGTTCTATGGATCCAAATACACCTTATTATGCATATGCAAGAGAAGTATACTCTAGCCTCTGTCATCAGCCACAGTTCCAAGGACCATCCCTCCTTCCTGGGAAGAACACCATTTCCAGAGGAACATCAGCCTGGTACCACCTTCTTCTCAGAAAGAACACTCTGCTCAATTGCCAGTTGTTTAGGATCTATAAATGGGAGGAGATGGACACTCCAACTCTGGCTACCCATCAGTGGTCCACAAACTGCTGAGTAGCGTTCTTTCTGTTTGTTTATAGTGTCATGCTAAGCAGAGTTACACCTTTCTAAGTACATCGAAGTCAATTAGTGTAGAAAGGTCTAACTCTGTTTAGGATGGCACTGCTGATAATCTGCCTTGAAGATTGTTGGATTAAAATGTGGGTCTAAATCTCTAAATCAATTACAGTCTACTTCTA
Organism: Gekko japonicus; assembly: GCF_001447785.1. Taxonomy (NCBI): domain Eukaryota; kingdom Metazoa; phylum Chordata; class Lepidosauria; order Squamata; family Gekkonidae; genus Gekko; species Gekko japonicus. The sequence goes on along the minus strand of NW_015164310.1, from coordinate 98,391 downwards.
CATTAATTGTCCATGGAATGTTGCCTCCATATGCGAATTTAATTTACTGGATAGTAGCAGTAATGTTTCATTCCTTTGAATGAAATGTTGTGCATTTTCTTTATGCTTTTAGCAACACACAAAAATGAACCTTTATAGAAAAACTGGACATTAAAAATGCATGTTCTTTTTGTAGGGTGCTTGGGACATTCTAGAAAAATAATTTAGACGCTACAAATGATGACTGCGATTCTCAGAAAACCATGAGCAAAAGCTTTTAAATATATATATAGTTTTGGAAGATTTTAATGAAATTATTTGGAATGGAGTGGATAGAAGTACATGAGGGCTGTAGATGATATTTTCCAAAGAATTTAAGGGATTTGAATGTGTATGTTATACTAAACCTCAGCCCATGTTTATAGAAGGCTAGCTAGCTTTTAATTTTTTATTTTTACTAATGGAAAAATGGTTGAACTCAAAATATTACATTCATCCTTCCAAGCAAGTAAAGCACACACAACTCCTGCAGTATGAGAAAGAGGCACAATTCATTTCATTTACTGTTAGCTGTCTTGGCAATGCACTTGTCTAAAGTACAAAGCAGCTTTGTTAAAGCCAGTGGAAATAATACTGAATATGTAGTTTGAGAATGGCATGCCATCTCAAAATGGAATCAGATGGATAACCCAGATGGATAGTACTCATAGATATCAGTAAAGATAATTATCAGTAAAGATACCTATCAGAGTAAAGAGATCTGTCAATAAAGATACCTGTCCCCGGGAGGCTTGACTTAAAAACGAATACCTAAGGTAGCATTGCAAGGCTGGCTATGGCTCAGCCTTGGTCTAAAGTGGGGGAACCTTAGCTTATGACAAAATGAATGGAAATGCTTCTCGGTGACTGTAGATATCTCCTCAATGGGCCTTGGGTTGGCAACATGGCTATCAGCTGTCCTTGAGTCCATTCGCAGATCTTCCTGCTTTAACCCATTCAATAACCTGAAGCCTGGATCATGTCATGAACTGCCAAGGGCCAGGAGGACCGCCCTGCACACAATCAATATGCCTCATACAGTTATGCCTCCATAGCTACTTAAATTATACCAGTCTGGAAGCCAATCTTGGCTGAACAGCCTAAAAGCTAACAGTTAGATCTAACAGTTCCTTTCCCTGAGTGAGTCATTGTCCTCTGGAAGAACAGACCTTCCTCCAGGACTTTTTCCAATAACAGAAGGAGCCTTTGTTCAGTGGAGGATTACTTACTTAATGAAAGAGAACCATTGGTTCCATTTCATATTAAATAAATGCAAAAATAAGATGTCATTTCCATCATATTATCAGCCTCCTTATATGCCCTTTGTGTCATGACCCTACATGTTCACTGAGCTTAGTGAGACGTATTGTCAAGTAAGAAGTGCACCCCTGGAATGGTACAACTCTGCCATTTGGGGGCAGCTATTCAATGACCTGATACAATCATGATCCACAGTCTGTGGCACAGCACTATCACAACTGTCATTATATCTTAATTTTTACCTTATCTCTTACCTTAGATATGCATGGCATTTCTACACTACAAACATCTACAAGATGAACTGTCATGACTTGCTCCAAAGAATCCCAAGGACCGTAGCTTTTGTGACTCTGCTGAAAATTCTCTGTTGACTATCTTTCAGGATACTCCTGCAGAGTGCAGGGGGTTGGACTAGATGACCTGCAATGTCCCTTCCAACTCTCACATTCTATGATTCTATGACTCCTAACCTGATTTTTTCCCTCCATAGAATCCTTGAAAAGCTAAACACCAGTGAGTAAGCAATCAGAATGGCAGATAGTGCGATTTTGCGTGAAGACAAACCATTCGGAAAAGTAGAATGCAATCTGTGTCTTTAAAGGTAACTTTGGTCAAGACCCCAAGTGAAGCAGCATTAAGTTCCACTGATCTGAGGGGCTGCGTCATTAACTTTCCATTTGAAATGAGACCTAAAAGTGCTTAACTTGGGCTGGACTAATCTGGTTTCTATTGATAGTATTGAGGGTTGTACATTTCACAACTGTGCCTCTAATACGTAAGATGGTCCAAATAAATATTAATCAGCTGCCTCATAAAGTAGGAAAACCTAAATCTCAGCAGGAAGTTTTGACTCCCTATTTGTCTGGCAACACATTCCACCAAGCTGAGGGAAAATCTAGTCTCACATGATTGCCAAATAAACATGCATCCCAATGCTGTTTCTGCAGCAGTTCATTATAGAATATGTGATGTAGCTCTGGTTGTTCCTGGCATAGAACTTTAAATTTAAAAAGATATGGGGTTCAAGCCCTTGTTTCTGTGAGGGAAGCAAATTCACAAAAACAGTTTTTGCTGGTTTCCCATTCCATCAGCGGTGCTTTGTGCTCCCCTGAAAGGTTGATTAAAGGTGTCATGACCTTTGGAGCAAATGTGTGCAGCAGGTAAACATACCATTTTTGACAGCCACGCTCACTTGTGAGCTGAGCCGTGGATCTCCTTGCCTCTCTGCTATTATTGTCCTGTTGTTGTTGTTTTTCAAATTTCTACCCTGCCCTCCCAGCCAGAGCCGGCTCAGTGTGGCTTACATAAAAACAGATAAGTTACATTAAAACATAAGTTACAATTAAAACAATTCTAAAACCATAATAAAGTGCAGGTAGTCATTGTTGTACTGGTAGTTGCTGGTAGTCGTACGATGGTAGCAGCCATTAGTCAGTATTCTCAGCTCACAGTCGGCTCACAGTGTTCATTTTGATTGTCCTTGCAGTGCTTGATGTTCTTTAGGCTGTTGGTGGCAATTTCTGGAATCCAGAGCCCTCTCCACTGGTCTATCTTCCTGTGAAGGGTTTCTCTCCCATAAGACCAAAGAGAGCCTGGAACTGACCTGTCATCCTCCATTCTGTCACCTCCTCCACAGTGGTATGTCCAAGAGTGGCCAGTATCTTTCTACATTCAGTGAGAGCTCTTTTTTTTTTTTTTTTTTGCAATACTTAGTTAAAGTAATACTGTAGACGTCCCATCACTAAATTATTCTGCAGAAATAGGGCAGCAAGTACTTCAGACATGTGGTTTCTGTTTAATAGAGATAATTTCTCAAAATGGTGCTAGGGCTTCCTAATATAAATGAAGTCTGCAGAAAAATGCACTCCAAAAATTTGAAAGGTGCACACCGATACAGTAGTCACTTTCGCCTCCCAATTGTGAAACATCGTTACATTTCATCTCTTTGCTGCCCTCTAGTGGTTGCTGGTTTTGGTCAGGTTCATATGGCAACTGTTTCTTCGACTTGAATGAGCTAACACGCACTTTTTCTCCATTACAATTGGAGGAATGTCTCAGTCTTACAAATTAAGGATTCCTTTCAAATGTTTAAGAATTACGAGCCTTTGAATGATATCATTAGCTGATATCATTAGCTTCCTCCCCATAACAACAGGCAGCATCTTCAAACACAAGCAATTTTTATGGCTCTCAAGTATACCAGGGGTAAATTCTGAGCATGAGCCAGCAGCAGCCATAAGCCCACAGCCAATGAAATAGAAATGCCATCAGGTATGCTCCAAATACAACTTCTTTTAAATTTCAAATAAACAATCCAGGCATATGGGGTATTTTGCTTGAGAGAAGGGCGCTGTGACTTCAAGCTTTTGAACATGTTATCTACAAGAATCACAGCAACAGTATAAAACATTAAAATGTGAAGACGTGACCCAATTGAAGCACTTTTAAATCCTGTTGATTTCAGTGGGAGGATTCAAAGCATGCTTAAATACATCTGCTCAAATCCCATTTAAAAGCATATCACCATGACTGAATTCTGCCCTGTTATATTCCTTACACACACCCGCACTTTGTGATCTAGTTCATTAAGAGTCTTAATGCATTTAATATATTCTACATATTTTATGTTCTTATCTTTAAGTGCTTACTTGCAATATAACTTGTAAAAGGCTTTTGGCACGGAATATCCCATGCGTATGTAAAGCCATAGGTTGCAAAATGAGTCATGTTTGATACCTATTGTGTAAATAAGCCTTCTTATACAGGAAGGAGATAGTAGCTTTGTTTGTCTTGCTCTCGAGAAAGTAGAAGCATGCCTCCAACTATGGATGGACGTGTGTGCTTCAAATTAGGGATCCCAGCCTCCATGTGGGACTTGGGGATCCCCCGGAATTACAGCTCATTTACAGACTACAAAGATCAGCTTCCCTGGAGAAAATGGATGTTTTGGAGGGTAGACTTATAGCATTGTACCTCACTGCGGTCCCTGTCCTCCCCAAATCTCCCCTGTCCTTCCCCAAATCTCTAGGATTTTCCCAACCTGGATCTGGCAACCCTACCCCCATTCCCCAATCTACTTCAAATGCAAAGCTATAGTTTAGTTTTTGGACATTCCCACTGTGAGGTGGGACAATGGAGCAGCTCAGGAGGTCACTTTTATGAGGTAAAGGAGTGTAGTCTTATGCACCATTTATTGTATGTATCATTTATGCCAAAGATCCTGACCACAAGCACACAGATGCAATACACACTCACAGGGAGAATTCCTAGGCATGTCTGCTTGGAAGTAAGTCCCCTTCCATTAAATGGGGCTTGCTTAGATGGGCAGGTGGCACAGAGACTGGAGCTCCCCCCACCTGTGAGCAAGTGATTAGCATGTGTGTGTGTGTGTGTGTGTGTGTGTGTGTGTGTATATATAATTGAGTAGTGGGGTGGCACTTTCTGAACATTCCACATGCCTCTAAATCAGTTGGCTCCATGATGTGTCACTCAGAAGCTGTCCCTATCCACTGGCTGCATTGCCTGAGTCCCGCCCACAGAGACGGCACCTGCCAAAACGTTTCTTAGAAGATGGTTGCTTCACTTCGGTGAACACAGCTATTGTCTTCACTCTCCTCGCCAGATGATGTTTGATTTCCTCAGGGGACAAAACCCACTGTCTTTAGCCTCCAAGCCAAGTTTGCTGAGGCAATACTTTCCAGAATGGAAAAAAACCCCACCAAGTAAACACCTGTCAGCATGGCGGGGGAGGGGGGCAGCCCAAGTTATCACAAAAAAGCCAGTGGGTACACACAGAAGCAGAGATAGAGGATGGGACCAGACACACAGAAAACAGGAAGCCAAAAACCCAAGGCATGCTGCAAAGCAGAAATACAGACACAGTCACAGACAGATCAACTTAGGCACACACAAACAGAAGGAGTGCAGGAACAACTGGCTGAAGTGGACAATGACATATACATTAAAAAAAACTAGCAGTAAAGCCCGTTGTGGAAATAAATACAACGGAATCTAGAAAGAGGCTCTGGGGGAGTACTCTGGCTTTGGGCAAACAGTGTCATTTTGCTGTGGTGACCTCAGCAGGGTATAATTACAGAGTCCACTGTTTTCTCCAGAGGAACTGATCTCTGGTCCCTGAAGAGCAGTTGTAATTTTGAGTGATCTGTAGCCCTCACCTGGAAATTGGCAACAATTGTTACCCAGGACGAAATGGCTGGTTTGGAGGGTGGAGTCTATGGCATTCTACCTGTCTGATGTCCCACCCCTCCGCAAACCCCACCCTCTCCAGGCTCCACCCCTCAAATCCCCAGGAATTTGCCAGCCTGGAGTTGGCAACCCCATCTCCTTCGCAGCTAACCATCAACCTACCATTATCTGCCCCTTTGACTTCAGCTGACTTCCGCCCTCCCTTCTGCAGAGCAATTGTAATTTTGAGTGGTCTCCAGCCCTCACCTGGAGATTGGCAACAATGGTTCCCCATGAGGGACTGAGTGGTTTGGAGGGTGGAGTCTATGGCATTGTACCTGTCTGAGGTCCCACCCCTCCTCAAACCTCACCCTCTTCAGGCTCCATCCCTCAAATCTCCAGGAATTTCCCATCGGGAGTTGGCAACCCTATCAGGATTGGCCCCAATATGTTTTCTCCCAAAGGGCAAAGTAGGTGACTGGACCAAACTTAGTTGCCTACCAACAGGCACTGAGGGGAAAGTAGGGTTGCCAGCTATAAGGAGGGAAATACCTGGAGTGTTGGGGGTGGATTCTGTAGAGGGCAGCATGGGGGGG
>NW_015164310.1:54716-92138 GCF_001447785.1 Gekko japonicus | reverse complement strand
GGGAGTATGAGGTGTGGAATGGAGTGAAGTCCAATCAGCTTCCATATGCAAAAGACCCTGAAGGTTCCATATGCAACTGACATTCCAACTGCCTTGCGGGGAGGGGGGTGAGTTTGAGGTGTGGAATGCAGTGAAGTCCAATCAGCTTCCATATGCAAAAGACCTTGGAACGCTGGGCGGGACTGCACAAAGCAGCCAGTCAACCCAGCCAGTGTCTTCTGAGTGGCAGTTTTTCCGGCCTAACACTAAAGGGGCCAAATTTAGAATGTTCATATAGAATGTTCTTACTCAATTATATATAAGGAGAGATACAGAGTGTGCAACACTGGGATTAACCCTGCGACTGGGGGGAACCTTTAACCACACCCAGAGTGTGAAAACCAATTACAAAGCAAGAGGCAAACCAACAGAGACAAATACAGACATCCAGGTACATATTTAAAGTGATAAAGGGATGGAAAAAAACAGGAACCCGGGTCAGAGCTTGTCTTCCTGTAGAAATTATAACCAGGCATTGTTCCTCACTTTTGTGGTCTTGATTTAGCCTTGACCAAGGAGGGAAACAGGCAGATACAGATACACATAGACAAACGTTCAAAGGGGGGAAATGTGGCAATAAACAAGACACACACTACACATGACAAACCCAGTTAAGTGTGCAAAAAATGAAAGAACACACTTCGGCCAGAGCAGAGGAAGGAGATGTTTAGACAAAAAAACTCAATGTCTCATATTTGCAAAATGCATCCTCACTGGCTAACATGAACTAATAATTTACTTTGTACAGACTCTACTTGACATAGAGAAAACCTAATAGATCGGACAAGACAAAGTAAGAAGTGACAAGACACACACTACATGTGACAAAGCCAGGTAAGTGTACAAAAAAAGGAAAAATTAGGGGATAGTTGGACCAGAGGAGAGGATGCAGTCTACCAAAAAGGAAAAATTAGGTTTTGTCATTCAATAATTTTTTTTAAAAAAGCTTGTTGTATTTCTTCCCACAATGGGCCTTACTCCGAGTAATTAATAATTATTGTATGGTATTGTGTGTAGAATAGCCAGGAGATCATAAGATTGTCTGGCAGCCAGAAGTGCTAGCTCTTTAACGTTATGCACCACTAAGTAGTGAGCTAGACTTATTTTTAAGGCAAGAGATGTTTCAGGGGTGGTTTGCCATTGCCTGCCTCTGTGTCACAACCCCAGTATTCCAAATACTAGCCAAGGTCAACCCTGCTTATCCTTCCAAACTCTGAAGGGATCAGGCTAGCCTGGGTTATCCAGGTAATAATCATGAAATTAAATTAATAATAATGGCCAGAAAAGAAACACAGGCAGTGAAAATTTTCTTTTATTGAATTTCATATATATATACATTCATGCCAATAAAGTAAAATAAATATTACAGTACAAAAAAGGAAAAAAGTAATGGATTAATACTTTTTCATTACATCCATATTAAGAGATATAAGGAAAAGAGTATCCTGATATCCAGTTACCATAATGTTGTTATTTAAGCCCCAGCACCCATGTCTCCATGCCTGGGAATCCTCTAATTTCACATAGTAAGATTTATAAAAGTGCCATACTCTTTAACAACAAGAGATATGGCAAAGATTCTGGACTTACAATGTACCCTATATGAAGCACAGTCTGTTCTCTGCTAAAGCCCCTAATTTAACATGAGAGTACTATGACATCTTGGAGAGGGTAGACAGAAGCAAGGGGGGTTTTCTCACTGTGCTGTTGTGGACAGATGGTTATCAAGGTTCCATTCCAGCTAGAATCATCCCCCTTCTCTGCCCTAATATGCAAAATATTAATTTAGAACTAGTAGCATCCAAACCAGACTAGATAATGGTTCACCTTGAAAATTTATTATGTCTCCAAAAGTTCAAACTTTTTTTTTCTTTTTAGTAATCACTACAGATACATCCAAGCTCCAGACAGTTCCATATATCTGAATCTGCAGTAAAAATGTGTCCAGGACTGGTGGTATGAGGAGGAGTCCATAGAGCATCTTTGCCTTGAGGCTCACCTTGGCAACCACTAACTGTTTTAACCAAGAGCCCTAAACTACCAATACCAAACATTCGTAATATATGCAAGCCTCCACAAATTATGTAGAATCACTTCATATTTGGGGAGAAATTCCCTAAGCCAGATGCAACTGCATCTGTCATCTCAGACCCCAATTGTGTTCCCTGTGCCTTCATGAACATGCCATGGCTGTTCATTATTGACTGTTTATTTTTCTGTCTTATTTAATGGTTTAATATTGATAGCACTGCTGTCATAGCAGTTCTGAGGTGCTGCTGCTGTCCAAGTTGATTTTTTTTTACAGTTTTTGGTTTTAGAATTTTATGTCTCTGCTGGTTATTGGATTTTGGAATTGTTTTATTTATTGTTAAGAGCAATTTTACTATACTATATCCTTCCTGAGCTAACACAGAAATGTGTGAGTCTGAAGCTAAAAAACTGCCTTGCACACATTTTACAGAGAAATGGCCCAGAGATATTTAAAACAAATAAATAACGGGTTCAGTGGTGTTTACTCCCAAATAAGCATGTGTAAGATTACTGCCAATGTTCCCTCAAAGCTGTGGAGTCTTGTGAGCAAAAATTCTACTTTGTGAGCTACTGGCATTAAAGTTGTGAGCAAGCGATTTGGCTACCACATAAATTAGTTTGCTCTGGAGCCATCCTTCCTGAGCTAAGACAAAAATGTGTGAGTCTTAAGCTAAAAAAACAGAGCTAGTTCACACTAACTCAGTTTACTGCTGGGTTCTTTTCACTATAAATCAATGTATTGTTAAATGAAAAAATGAGGCACAAATTACGTTATTAAACACTATCAAATTGTTCCTTAGTCAAGCATACAGCAAAATGAAGCCTCCTTCCTCAAACTTCACTGCTGCCTGTGATTCTCCTTAATGCTTTTTTAACAGTAGTGTCCAAGCCTCTGCTAAATGCCTTCTTTGAATTGGGTCCACACTAAATTTTCCAGTGGCAGAATGGGACATTCTTACCTTGCTCCTCCACTGCAGCCTGCTGATCTCTGCAGAGGTAAAAGATTACCAGCTTTTCCTGGGCTTGGGGGGGGGGGGAGCAGTTCCATAGGAGGTGGCTGCAGAAATGGGGCTTTGTGGTGTGGTGTGCGTTTGCCTTGACTAGCTTGTCGGCAGCTGAGCTTTAAGGGTGCTGCACGCTGTGGGTGGAGATGAAGCCGGCACTCACTGCATTCATCCAGCATCAAGGGCAGCCGAGCAGCTCCTCTGAAGCAAGCAGGAAGTTTGTGTGCAAAGAAGGGATGGATGTGATGCTTATTGCCTGCCCTGCACCTGGGGCAGACCACCACTACAACCCCGCCCTGAGTACACCTCTGCTCAGAGGTCTACAAATTGCAGATCAGGTGGTTGGTAATCATGTTTCCACCCATGTGGAAGCCATATGAAACAGCTTTAGTATGGGTCCTGGTTCACTTTATGGAGAAAAATTGTAGCTTGGCTTTCCATACGGATCACCTGGAGTTTCCTTGACATTACCTAGCAGCCACTGGTAGAGACTCTCTGCAGCCAGTCAACATGGTAAGCTGTTCTATCACACTGACCACCCAGCAGCCATTTCAACCACCCTCCATATGGATGCTGTACTTTGGGAAGGAGCTGAGGCTCAGTGGTAAAGCATCTGCTTTGCATGCAGAAGGTCCCAAGTTTAATCCATGGCCTCCCCAGTGAGAAGGATCAGGTGACAGATGATGTTAAAGAAACCTGGAGAGCCACTGCCAATCAGATAAGGTAATACTTTCCAGGATAGACCAATGGTTTGACTCAGTAGAAGGAAGTGTCATATGCATATGCATATGCATATGCATATGCGGTGGCTCAAGTGGTGGCTCAAGCCTGAACTGCAGGCTGTGGAAGGTCAGTAGTTCAGCAGTTCGAGACCCGGGTGCCACAAGACGGAGTGAGCTCCCATCTCTAGTTCCAGCTCCTGCCAACCTAGCAGTTCGAAAGCAAGAAATTGCAAGTAGATAAATAGGTACCACTTCAGTGGGAAGGTAACAGCGTTCCGTGCACCTTGGTGTTTAGTCATGCCGGCCACATGATCACGGAAACGTCTTCGGACAGCGCGGGCTCTTCGGCTTTGAAACAGAGATGAGCACCGCAACCCTAAAGCCAGATTCGACTGGCTTTTGAGCAAGGGAACCTTTACCTTTACAGGACATAATATGGTGGGTAGCAGAGCACAGGAAGCATTCTTAATGAGTCCAGTCCCCAGCCTGAGAAACCAAAACAGGCTTAACCTGCAAAATGTTAAAAAAGAGAAAAGAATCACAGGTTTTACAACACAAAGTGCTGTATTTTGAAAATGACTTTGTATGCTTGATGAATCAGAAACATTGCTGATCCTTGTACTTGGGCCAGGATAAGTCCTTGAAGGCAGCACAGCAGATGGTAGTAATGAGGGTTTCCAGCCTTGCCATGGTAACCCATCCCTTGCTAACATTAAAGTTTCTACCCTACGTTTTGCTGATGAAGCAGTTCTCCTATCAAGAACAACATCAGGACAGTCCTCCCTGATAGAGGATTTTGTCGCTTACTGTTTGGAAGAATGCCTGATAGTTAACTATCAAAAATCCAAGATTGGTCCCGGTCACACGGGCCAGAAAATGCCGGGGAGAAGTGTGGCTGTTTACCCTGGAGCAAAGTAACGCGCGGCAGCCCGATCACATGTCCCATCGAGGTCCCGTGGTTAGGCCATTAGGTGCTGGTCACACGGCTATCCTGCAGCGCGGCAAAGAAGCAGCGTGGCAAAGAAGCAGCGCGGCGCGATCACACCGGCAATCGCTAGGCAAACGGTAATTTTTTTTCACACTGGAGTTTGCACATGCGCATGATCGTTTGTGCGCATCCTGTGGAGACTTACCAAAAAAACCATCCGGTGTGCAACGGGACATGGACGGGCACCCGATGCCATGGGATTCAAGTGGAAACACTATCAGACACCCGCCCTTGCCCCATGTTTTCCAGAAACTAGTACATCATATATGGTAGTTTTTTACTCCGCATCTTCGGCGAGAAGCCACGGGTGTACTACGCTTCCCAGATGTTGCGGTGTGATCGTGCACCAAAAATCCGCCTATCATCTGTGTCTTTAGCGTGACAACTTCTCCGTGTGAACGGGACCATTGTTTTTTGGGGGAAATCTCATGTACCCTACAAGTGGAAAATTTATGTTAAAGATATTGAGGAGGTCCCCCATTTTAAATATTTAGGGGTCTGGTTTGACCAGAGATTAACTTGGTCAGTGCAAGCTGCTCATGTTAAAAGATTGGCTGCAGTGGCATAAAATATCATCTGTCATTTCTTTTATTCATCTGGGGCTCCATATATCCCAGCTGCCATCAAACTGTTTAACACCAAAGTGACTGTGCAAAGTTTATATGGGGCTGGTATCTGGGGACTCCTTTGATTCAATTCTTCTTAAATTCCTACATTCCATCTGCAGAATTCCAAACTGTGTAGCAGGGGTGGTCCTCCGAGTTGAATTGGGTTGGGACAACCATCTCTTGAAGCTCAGGCCTGGATGAAGGCTTTTTCTCTTAAAGTTAAAATTATACACTCAGACATCCAAGGGGGCTACCTTGGCTTAGTCAGAGAGGACTCTTATGTTTTCCACTAAGATAAACTTGTTGAGCAATTACTACAGTTCCTCAGTCTTTCCTTGGATTCCTTTTATGCAGTTAGGTAAAGGTAAAGGTTCCCTTGCTCGAAAGCCAGTCGAATCCGACTCTAGGGTTGCGGTGCTCATCTCCGTTACAAAGCCGAAGAGCCAGCGCTGTCCGAAGACGTTTCCGTGGTCATGTGGCCGGCATGACTAAACACCAAGGAGCACGGAACGCTGTTACCTTCCCACCGAAGTGGTCCCTATTTATCTACTTGCAATTTCTTGCTTTCGAACTGCTAGGTTGGCAGGAGTTTAAGCATAAGAATGATTAAGAAACCTCTATTTAAGTAGAGCACAACATCTTTGTTCTACTCGATTTGTTGGTATCCTTCCACCTGGTGAGCTCCCTGATTATTGCTCATATTTGACTGTTCCTCACTATAGGCATTCCTTTATGTTGGTGCACCTTAATGCCCTACCAACTAGAGTTTTGCAAGGGAGGTATCTTAAGATACCAGTACTCTGATAGAGTATGTAACTGTGGTGCAAGTGGTGTAGACACCCTGTATCACGTGACCTTTGAATGCAATCATTTTTCTGAGCCTAAAATCTTATAATTTTCCTGTACTCCAAAATATAGATCATATACAGACATCTCTTTTATTAGAAGAGAGTAGCAGACCTATCACTGTTTTAGCTATGAAGTATTATACATCTGTGATAGACTTTCACAGCTGTTCAAATGGGGTCTAGCTTTTTCTATATTTTAGTAATCTGCTTAAAACTAATCAGTTAAGAAGTGGTATGAGGTGGTGGTGGTAGCAGTAGTAGAAGAAGAGATTGGATTTAAACCCCACCTTTCACTACCCAAAGGAGTCTCAGAGTGACTTACAATCTCATTTCCTTTCCCCTTCCCACAACAGACACCCTGTGAGGTAGGTGGGGCTGAGAGAGCTGTGACAGGAACTGCTCTTTTTCAAGAACAGCTGTGCCAGAACTATGGCTTGCCCAAGGTCATCCAGCAGGTGCAAGTGGAGGAGTGAGGAATCAAACCTGGTTCTCCCAGATTAGAGTCTGTGCACTTAACCACTACACCAAACTGGCTAGTAGTAGTAGTAGGTTTACTATCTGGATGGTCCTTAAAAGACACTGTTGGGGATTCCTGCTTGGCCTCATGGGTATTGGCCTCATGGGTGTTGGCATATGGTAACGTTCCACTTTACTCCACATGCTATTTAATATCTATATGAAGCTACTGAGAGAGGTCATGAGGAGGTATGGGCTGCAGTGTCACCAATATGTGGATGATACCCAGCTCTACATTTCTTTTCCACCTAATTCCGAGGATGCTACTGACATTCTGAACTGATGCTTGGAATCAGTACTGGGCTGGATGAGGGCGAACAAGCTGAAACTTAATCCTGACAACACAGAGGTCCTCTGGGTTAGTAGAAAGGCAGACCAGGGACTTCAGATCTCTCCTGTTGTAGGTGGGGTTATACTCACCTTGAAAATCCAGCTAGGGAGTGCTGCTTGACACTGCAGTTACCTTAGAAAACCAGGTGGCTGCAGTGACTCAGAGTGCTTTTGTCTGGCTTCGGCTGTTGTGTCAGCTGCACCTGTTCCTTGTTCAGTCAGATCTAGGGACAGTGAGCCATGCCTTAGTTACATCTAGACTGGACTGTAGCAAAATACTCGGGGCTACCCCTGAAGACAGTTTGGAAGCTACAGCTAGTGCAGAATGCTGCAGCTAGATTCCTGTTCAGAGCCAAGTACTGGGAGCATGTGACCCCAATGATACAGTAATTACATTGGCTACCAATCTGCTTCCAAGCTCAATTCAAGGTGTTGGTTTTGTCCTTTAAGCCCTACATGGGTTGGGAACAGGGTATCTGAAGGACCATCTTCTCCCATATGTTCCTGCCCAGGAATTTCTTTCTCTTATTTCATTTTCAGTTCCTTCAACCATAGGAATTAATATCATAGGAAGAGGCCATCCTGACTGTCCCACCAATCAAAGAAGCTCATCTAGTGGGCACACAAGAGAGGCCCTTTTTAGTGGTAGCCCCACAATTTTGAAACTATCTTTCCAAGGAGGCATGCATGGTCCCCTCACTGTTGATCTTCAGGAGCCAATTGAAGACAGTTTTATTTAGGACTTTATTTGACTAATTTAGTTTTTATTTATTAGCAATCCTAACTGGATAATTTAAATTGTTGTCTTTTATGTATTTTTAATAATTGTTTGTTTGTTTGTTTTCTAAGCCTCCTTGATTTCTGCAAGGTTGAAAGGCAACTAATAAATGTTTTGAATAAATAAATGTCATGTCACAGTGTCCAAGACACTCCAGGAATTTCCCCAATCTCTGAGTTAAAGACCATAGAGATTTGGGGAGGTTCACAGATGTGACATCACCCACCCCCCATTCTTTTCCTCCCACTGCTCTACCAAGGGAACACAGGGGGTGCAGAATGGGGGTGGGAAGTCTATTTTTAATAAATAATTAATGTACCATTCTCATGCTCCTGCCATATTGATAGAGCAATGGGAAGCCACCATCCAGAAGCACGTACATTTTCAGAATCTTCTTGTTCTGATAACTATCAACAGACAATTCCTTTCCTTGACCAAAGTTTTTCTATGCATTGATTTTCTTTCATTATCTGAAGCTTCTATCCTACACATACTTATTTGGCAGTAAAGAGGCAAAGGATCCAGCTGTATGACCTGATGGTTCTTAAATTCCTTCTGTCTTCTTCCTCTAAGTCTGCTGATATGATAGACCCTGAAAGCACTCAGTGATTAAGTCAAACCCAAAGCCCCAGGAAGTAAATAGTTCAAGGAAACCAATTTTATCATAACTACTACTCCAGATGAGAGTAAACTGGCTGAATTTCCTGGTCGCTTGCCTGAAGTTTTATCTTCCCTGCAATCACCTCCTTTAAACCCTTGATAACAATGGCAGGTGAATTTTTCTGACATGATTTGAAGGTCTGAGTGTGAAGCTTTCCCTCTCACAGTAAATCCCTGATCTTCTGAGGCTTTGATTTGAAAGCTGTTGGGATTTAAATGAAGGTAATCCAAAGATTTCCAGTTTCTTCGTACACATCGCCCATTATTCTGACACAGATGCCTGCTGCACACCTCCACAGCTCTGGTTACATTGATGATGTAGAAACCCAACTCAGAAGCAATGAATTGTTTCACCTTTGTACAGCTGACCTTTCAAAGAGAAGATACAATAAAATATTCCATTGTGTGAAACCACACCATACATGAAGGACCATCTCTGTTCATATTGTCCAGCCAGCCTGTTAAGACCTCTTCTCAAACCCGGCCTGTCTCTGCCCCCACCTGCAGAGGATGGTGAACAGAGACAGGGCTTTCTCAGTGGTGGCACCTTATCTTTGGAATGCCCTTGGTATGCTTCTTTTCTTTGTTTTCATTCATTTAGAATATTTATATGCCACCTTTCCACTCAAACAAGATCTCTACCAGGCATGAAGGCCAAACATTTCTTTCCCTCCAGAGCTTTTAACTGAGAAGTTCCATCTTTTAAAGTTATTTTTATGGGCTACTCCTAGCCAGAGGACTGCTTTTACCTATATAATTGTTCTGTTTGTTTTATGTGCTTTTATGCCCTGACTTGTTTTTATTTTATTTGGTGGTATAATTTGTATGTATTGGCTTGGTCTTCCTTTTATTGTGATCCACATCAAGCAGGCAAGGGTGTAGGACTTTCCAATTTCCTGGGGGGGGGGCTGGGCCAGAGGCATTGCTGTGCTAGGAGCAAGGGTGGCTCCCGGGGGATGCTGAGCACCTTCCTGAAAATTTCGGCGGGGGCTGAAGCCCCGCCGCCCCCACGAAGATTATGCCTATGCAAGCAGGCAAATGTTCTAAATAAATAAATAAAACAATAGCAAATGCCATCTATATAACTGCTAATAAAATGTTCCTGCCTGTGTATATAGAACATTTAGGATCTATCCCACACAGGCCCTTTCCTGGTTTTTCTTGTGGCTTGAAGCAAAGTAGAAGATATCCTGAGGAGAGCTGCTATGGTGCCACACCTGTGGAACTCGTCCCCAGGAGGTTTCAAATCCTCAATCTCTCATGGAAGCTCACTGGGTGACCTTGGCCCAGTCACACACACTCTACCTAACCGAGCGCACAGGGTTGTTGGGTGGGTAAAATGGAGTAGAGCTGCATTGGGTCCCCATTGCTGGAGTAAATAAATAAGTTCCTGGCATTTTCTTGATTGGCGCTTACCTACCAGTGAAAGGCTTTTTTGTGTGTCCAGCTGTGAATCCCTTTGCTTTTCTCTGCTGCATTGATTTGTATGTGGGGGGTGTTGCTGTTATTTACATATTGTGCCTCAGAAATTTTAGTTTGCTGTGAATTAATTGTTGCTGAGATTTTTAAAAATTGATGATAAGAGTCAAAGTTTTTTAGAAAAATCAAGTGTAAATTATTGGGATTATGAAATAAAGAAAGTAGAACAATCAAATGGCTTTAGGGTTGTGTTATACCAAAGGGAATGCAGTAAAATAATTTCAGTTTTTTAAAATTTCAGGGGATTCATTGAAATCTATGTTACCAATGTTCTATGTTCTTCAAATCTATGTTACCAATAGGCTAATTTTATGGAAAGAAGGGTGGTGCTGCTGCTGTATTGTGATTGTGGCAGGGACATCTTGTTACACAAAGCTGAAAAAAAGCCGCAACATCTACAATTCCTTAAAATGATGTCTTGTTTTGGGTTACTGGGTCAAAGAAAACTGTAGTGATTTGACGGAGGCAACTCTAGTTTTTATTGATCTTAAGTCAGCTTTTGATTTAATTTCAAGGGAACTTCTCAGACTGAAGCTAGCAAAATCTGCACTGGAAGATACTTGCACCTGATTAGGTGTCTTTACTCAAATACATCTGTTCAAGTTTCCTGCTGTAATAAAAGGCACCTCACACTGGAACATGCAATGTCAGCTGTACAAAAGCAGTCAGTTCCTCCTTGTTGTTGTTCAGTTGCACAGTTGAGTCCGACTCTTCACGACCCCATGGACCACATCACTCCAGGCCCTCCTGTCTTCTGCTGTCCTCCAGAGTTTGCTTAACTTCACATTCATTGCATCAATAACACTGTTTAACCATCTCATCCTTTGCCATCCCCTTCTTCTTTTAACTTCAATCTTTCCCAGCATCAGTGTCTTCTCCAGTGAATACTCCCTTCTCATTTGGTGGCCAAAGTATCTGAGCTACTGCTTCAGTATCTGGCCTTCCAGGGAACAGTCAGGGTTGATTTATTTTAGGATTGATTGATTGCCTTCCGGCTATTGACTTAGTTTATCATCTGTTCATCTAGGTGCCTGTTCATCTAGCTCCTCCAGGGGGCAGCAAATGTACTAACTAGTACTGCTCTACTGAATGCTGTTTCCTTGTTTTATGCCTCAGGCTTGCTTTCTAAGGTCTTCTCCAGCTCTCCCCTTCCAAACAGTCATGTAGCTAAAAGCAAAGCTGGCAAATAGGTGGAGAAAAAATATCCTGTCTCTTTACTAGAAGCTTAATGGGATCTTATGTACCAGCTGGTGTTATTTCCCTCCATGACATGAACAGCTTCAGCTGCCCATTTCCATTCATTGAGGCTCAATTAAAGGGACAGGACATTTTTGTCAAGGTCTGTTGGCAATGTTAGCTAAAAGCTCAACAATTCACTTAAGCTGTCCTGTAACGTAACTCCTAAATAACTGTTTTCTGTTGTCTTTCCCTGGGTGCTCCTTCCAGCTAGGGCTGTCAACAAAGCTGGAGAAAAATGCCCTGCTCTTTTAATCAAGTGACTTTAGCTGCTAGGTCTGTTTTTCATTTTGTTTCTTTTTCAAAGCAGGGAGGAAGTATGGCTTTGCTGGGATAGGCTTCTAAGGACAATATTGATGCATATATTTCACAGTAGCTAGCATTATGCTCTAGTCAGTTAGATATGGGAAGGAAACCAATGTCTTGCAGTAGGTAAATCCTTGAAATTTAAGGACATGTGAGGAAGTATCTAAATCTTTTCAGGAATAGGCACCTAGATGAACAGATGATAAACTAAGCCAATAGCAGGAGGAAGGCAATATAAACAAATCAGATAGTTGCACATATAAGAGCAGGCAAACAAAGTGACAAAGAGTAAAAGCTGAAGTGGTGAATGAGATGGGAAGCAGTCAAAGCGAACAAGATACAATGCTGAAAGTGTGTCTTGAATGTAGAGAGAAATCATATAGACAGGAGGAAAGTTACATGGGGCAAGGGTAAGTAAAGCCAATTCGGGAGCAAAGGAATAGTCTGTGGAGGCTATTTGGTCTTGCAAAGTAGTGGTGATTAACAGTGTGAGAATTTCATTATTCTAAATCAACTGAAGTCAATGGGCGTAGGAGTGTATAACTGCTTTGGAGGCACTGTAAAGGGTGGAGCTCTTGACAAAAAGAAGTAGATTTGTGATTGCAAGGTTCTGGTAGATTAGAAGAGTATAATTTAGGCCTACCTCCTCTCTATTGCCTGGTTTTTTTGGGGGGGGGGTTGTTGTTTTGATTTTTGGTCAATCTCATAAATATTGAAATTCTAGGAATAAGAGGTAGGGGGCAATCATAAACAGAACTATGTAAAATCTACCTCATGTTATTTAATTGGACTTAATTCCAGGAATTGTGAAATGCTGGCCTGGATGAATCACAAGCCAGAATTAAGATTGCCGGGGAAACCATCAACAACCTCAGATATGCAGATGATACCACTCTAATGGCAGAAAGTGAAGAGGACCTCAAGAGCCTCTTGTTGAGGATTAAAGAGGAGAGTGCAAAAGTTGGCTTGAAACTCAACATAAAAAAAACTAAGATCATGGCATCTGAATCCATTACTCCTTGGCAAATAGAAGGGGAAATCATAGAAGCAGTGACAGAATTCACGTTCCTGGGATCCAAGATTACTGCAGACGGTGACTAAGCCATGAAATTAAAAGACACCTGCTCCTTGGGAGGAAAGCTATGGCAAACCTAGACAGCATAATAAAAAGTAGCGACATCACCCTGCCAACCAAAGTCCATATGGTCAAAGCAATGGTATTCCCAGTAGTAATGTATGGCTGTGAGAGTTGGACTATAAGGAAGGCAGAGCACTGAAGAATAGATGCTTTTGAATTATGGTGCTCGACTCTTGAGAGTCCCTTGAACTGGACTCTTGATAGTCCCTTGGACTGCAAGGAGATCAAATCAGTCAATCCTAAAAGAAATCAATCCTGACTGTTCCCTGGAAGGCCAGGCACTGAAGTGGTATGGAGAAGGGAGCACTCACTGGAGAAGACCCTGATGCTGGGAAAGATTGAAGGTAAAAGAAGAAAGGGATGGCAAAGGATGAGATGGTTAGACAGTGTTATTAATGCAACGAACATAAAATTAAGCAAACTCCAGAGGATGGTGGAAGACAGGAGGACCTGGAGTGATGTGGTCCATGGGGTCACAAAGAGTCGGACTTGACTATGCAACTGAACAACAAAATTCCAGGAAAATATGTTTAGAAAGGCAGCCAAAAGAGCCTACCACTTAGAAGGCAGTTTCTCCTCCACCTTTCCTCCATAAGGGCAATCTTAGCAGTTCTCTGACAGCTGTGGTCAAAGCTACACAGCAGACTTATATTCCATTCTTGTCAGTTGTGGCTTCAGGTCTGATTCTTATAACTTCCTGAGGATGCTGATAGTTCTTTCGGAAGGTTTTTGCTCTTCACAGAGAGGTACAATTCAGAAGAGAACTACTAGTAAATGAAGCCATTTATGGTGTGTAAATACCAAGGTGAGCAACAACAATCTTGGCCTCAAGAAGACAACATGTTCAGGTTCATCTGACTTCATACTGACCTAACTGGGCACAGTGATCTAAATCTTCCAGAGACAATGGTCTGACTTCCCTTGACCCTGTTCCCCTCCCCACACAGGCAGCATCACACAGGCCGTGAACAAACCATATATGTTGTGATCTTATTAGACTACATGAGAATGAATTAAACTGCAAGTAAAAATGTAAAGAAATCAAAATGGAAGAGCATATAATATAAATTCTGTCTAGTTTCTTGAATAATGTCCTCATCCTTACCTCCGATGAAGTTAAATTCATGTCTCCCCAAATAACGATCCCTGCTGCTCCCAGTGCAGCACTTTCTCCAATAGTACTAACAAGATCTTGCTATAAGGAAAATAGAAAAGAACATTATTCCTCTATTATGAACCTTTTGCCACATATTCCACTAAGGAGGAAAATAGCTAGCCAAGAACTTGGAGGGCCAAGTATGTTAGGAGGGACCGATCCTGAGGGAACTAGGCTAGCATCTCAATGATAATTTTCTTGATAATAAGGGACAATGCTGTGTTCTATTTACATTTTAGTGCATTTATCCTCTATATGATCTAGCATTTGGATTAGAACCGGGGGTGGTGGTGGACATGTTCTGCCCCAGATAGATGTGAAGGAAAATGTGTCCCTTTAATAGAGGCTTCATGTGTGGAAATGAGCAGTTGAAGCTTTACATGGCTTCATCATCACCTGGTAGACAGGTTCCCAACAAAGTCTCTATTAAAAGGACAGGACATTTTTTTCTCTCCATGCAGTTGGCAACCTTAGTTGTGTATATGTTCTTATTAATCCTCAAAGGAAAAAAATAGCCTGCATGTCCTGTTGTTTCTTTTTATGTAGCTATAACATGGGGAATGGTGGTTTTAACCACGTTAGCTGCCTTGGTGCCCCTGGCACAGCTCTAGCATGGATGATACCAGCATTTTTCAAAATTCTGGAAGTCACAAATAAGGTTGCCACCTAGCCAGGAAAAGACCTCCTGTCCCTTTAATAGAAGTCTGTTATGTAGAAATAGGTAATTGAAGACTTTTTCAGAAAAATGTAACACTCAAATTGTGTGTCCCCCACACCTCATGGCCTTGTGAATAGACCAGTCCAAAACTTGTTATATGGTGCTGAAACCAGGGATTTAAGTACAGTGAAAATGTCTTTCTGATTTGTTCCCAAGGGGAAACTGCATTAAAAATAGATAGGACTGTAGTAGCCTCTTAAAGACTAACACAATTTTTTTCTTCAAGTAAGCTTTCAGGGACTAGAGCTCATTTCTTCAGATGCAGTGAATGTATGCATTCACTTTATGTAAAGTGAGTGCTCTTCTTTCGTAACATTCTTTATGGAGTGCAGTGTTAGCACATGTTCATGGCAGCAACTAAAAGTCAGCTCAAATAAATTACTGTGCATACCCCAGTCTATTTTCTTTCATGAATGCACTAAAAATGGTGGAAAATGTTAATCAGTGGCTTGAATGCAACCATCCTGTACATGGAAAGCACACAGTTTCCCCACAATTCTTTCTGTGCCTACAGGTCCTTCTGACCCTAAGCCGAGAACCATCATTCCTGAAAACATGGGACTGCTGCAGAGGAAGAGCCATGCAACCCAGAAGGGAGGAACAAGGGTATGAAAATACCCACTACCCTCAGCTCAAGCACACTTTCAGAAAAGGGAGGAGGAACTCCACCCCTTTGCCTTCCTCACTCCATCCTTACCCCAACCCACATGGTTTCCATGAAACTAGGAATGGCCTCAGGAGGGGTTGGGAGGGATTGAGGAAGAGAGAAACATGGCAATGCTCCATATTCCATGCATGGATGGTTGCATACAGGTAAATATTTAGCATTTATGTTTTTTCCTGAGTGTTCAAAATCTATGTAGACATTTTGTGAGTTATTCTCACAGTGGCCCTGTAAGACAAGTCTAGAAGACAGCAAACTGCCCAAACCAATAAGGTTGCCAACCTCCAGGTGATGGCTGGAGATCTCCTGCTATTATAACTGATATCCTGGCAACAGATCAGTTCTCCTGAAGCAAATGGCCCATTTGGAAGATGGGCTCTATGGCATTATAACCCATTGAAGTCCCTCCCCTCCCCTCCCCAGACCCCACTCCCCACACCCAAATCTCCAGGAATTTCCCAACCCAGAGGTAGCAACCCTATGTAAATCAACCTGATGAGTTCTTGGCTGAGGTGCAATTTGAACTGATGTCTTCCTGAGCATACCTTGTTGCAGTACACCAACTCTAAAGCAACCCACAATGGCTTACCTCTGAAAGAAATAATAAAGGCTCATCTTTATAGCCCAGTCTGGTATATACAAATACTGGGAGAGCATAATCATGGGATGTCATGGAGGCAATCCTCATAGACTCATGCACCCTAAACTGTGAAAAACGCAGAATATTTTCACTATTGCCAAGGGATTTCTTCACGCCAATGGAAGGGTACAGAGCAGCACTGCTGTTCCAGAGCCATGAGAGTTCATTATTCCTCAAAACCTCACTCTCTGGACAGGAACCAGTATAGTTCTGGTCATAGAAATTATAATTGTGGCAGTCAGGGTACAGGTAGTACCCCCATAGGCCCTTAGGCCTCTTTCTAATCCCGAGCTCAATGGTCTCCTTCATGAAAGCCTTAGCACTTTGCTCAAAGGAAAGTTTTGCCAAATATTCAACGGTGTTCGCAGAAACATTCACTTGCATTTCAGAAATTAGTTTTCTGGACTGTCGCCGGTAAATATCTTTTCTGCTCCAGTTGCGATCCCATTGCGGCCTCCAGTGTTCCCAGTCGATGACGGCTAATCCAGTGAAATCTTTATCAGGAATGTAGTAGTTGATGTCACGGCTGGCTTTCTCCAGATGGGCTTGCAAGCTGAAATTCTGAGGTAGGCCACCATTAACAGGGACATCCTGGGGAGTGTACCAAGGATAATATCCCAGCCTGTTGACATAAAAGATAGTCACATTCTGTCTTCTTGCTCTGGCAAATGGACTTCCAATCACATGGAACACTCTGAGGTCAATGGTAACATTATATCTCATGGAACAATGATCGGTTGGTGCATTCCAGGCAGCTATAAAAGGCTTCCTTTGCAACACGGGTAGCTGAGTGGGCCTCAAGGCAGAAGTCCAGATAAATGAAATCTGTAACCAGGCTGAAAGGTGGATCTGCTGGGTAACAGATAACAATATTTCAGTTTTTAATAGGACCATGTGAAAAGCTCGCTTTCTCTCTCTCTCTTTCACGCACCATAATTTTTCTACATCTTCAAAAAAAATAAGTATTTCTGTTACAAATATGCTTATGTAAGACTGGTGTGGTGTTGTGGTCAGAGTATAAAATCTAGGAATCCCATGGTCAGTCCTCCCTCTCTGCCATGGAAGCAGCCTGACTTACTTTGTGTGGTGGTATGAGGGTAAGATCATGGGAAATGATCTTGTAAGCCATTTGGATCTGCACTGAGGAGAAAAGCAGGGTATAAATAACTAAATAAATAAGACAATGTACAATGTATCTCCAGCTGCATGAAGCTCCCCAAAATAATTTTGACTTCAATTATAAACTAAATAAAATCTTTAATTTTATAAAGAAAATATATCTCTAGTCCTCATTGTTATGAAAATATATTTGGAAACATAATGGAGACTGAAAAAGCTCTAACAATAAGGCTATTAAGGTTTACGTTTGCAAGCTGCAAACCAAATTATAATTATTATATTATTATTATATTTCCACAATTTAACTGCCAAGTTTGATTCACAATTTTGACATGCTGTCCTCAAAATTTCAGTTTTCTGATCAGTCCTTTAACTTTTTCTGGATTTTCCCTTTGGTAACATAGCCTCTTTTGAAACAACCTAACTCAAAATATGTGTAGGCACTCTCATTCACCACTGAGTGTCACCAGGAGTCTGGTTTATGCTCATTTAAAAGTAAAACAAAGGGCTATTTAAGGTAAATTACAGAGAGTGTTATGACTTAGATGAATGGCTTTGTGTTAATTTCGGTTTTTACTTAGCAAACATATCCCAATTTGGCATGGGAATGCCGTTATTTAAATATACATGGTTTGAAATGCTCGATTTTTTAAACAGAAAACAACAATTTTCAGAACTACCATAGTAGTTAGAGACGATTACCTATGTTGTAGTGTGAGGATGGAGAGCTACAATCAAGCAATAACATCAGCTGAGCTATAAATAGATTAAGTTCCAACTGTAAAGGTAAGTCAGCCTCACAATGAAGTGACCTAAGCACAATGAGAAATCCAGCATTTTGAAATGATGAAGACATTGCAATGTGGAATCTGATTCATCTGGGCAATAACTTGGAAAAGTCACTCAGGATAATTCGGGGGAGGGGTGTTCGAAGAAAGGTTGACTTTATCTTAGACTATTTGTGCAAGCTCTCAGTTCCCTTTGTCCAGTTCCATGATTTTGATCACAAATGGCCACTTGTATATCATAAACTGTAGCTGCTGCTCTGGAAGTTAACAACCCTGAAAAGAAATGGATTCTGCTATGATAGAATGGGGGTTCTTAAGACCTTCTGGACCAGGAAGTAGGAAAAATGGGGGCTGCCTGAAAGAATGCCTCCAGCATCTGGCCTACAAAAATCTCTTATACCTATTTCCTTCAAAACATTCCTATTCCTTCCTCAAAATGATGCTGTTTCTTAACTATCAGTCATTAGGTGTTAACACAATAGAATGATTAGCAATTTCGCCCTGTTAGACTGAAACTTAATTTTTTCATCATCTCATTTAAAGAGGCGACATGAACTAGGAACATTCAGCATAACTGCTATGTCATGAGGTTCTTTTACTGTTGTCTCCCGGAACATCATTGCGTGCATGAGGCTCCTAGAATCCTTATGCATTATTCACTGTTGGAAATAATGCAATAGGCTGGAAAACTGGATGGGTTACATTTGTCTTAGCCTTCACATTTCATGCTAATGCTAAGGGGGGGAAATGGCAAGTCATCTTTTGAAAAGAATCTCCTGGCATTGAAAAAAGAAATACCATGCAAGTCTGCTGGGTTTGGGGGAAAGTACTAATCATTCCAGGATGTGTGCAGGGGAAGTTTCCAGCAGTGTGACCCTAAGCAGAGTTATGCCCTTCAAAGCTTGTTGACTTCAGTGGACTTAGAAGGGTATAAGTGTGCTTAGAATTGGACTTTGGATGTCTCAAAAGTTTGGGGGGGGGTCACTGCTTGTGTTGAAGTGGAGCAAATCAGGAGCAACTTCCTAAAAAAAGGTTGCTGGCATTATCCAGTGCATATGATGGAAATAAGAAATAGCATGGGTGTCAAATATTCTAATTTTTGGTACTGCATAAAGTACAGGAGGGCGTCAGTAATGTCTAGGAGGGAGTTCCCACAAAGATATAAGCTGCAGGCAAATGAAGTTAGGAAGGATTTTTCTAAGGCAAACAGTTGACTGTGGCTTATAGGGAATTCAAATAATAGTAGGAAGGCAGGAGAATGAAAAATCATTTGCTAGGTGATGAGACTGCTATGGATGTTTGGAGAGGAATGTCCTGCATCAAAGCTGTGGAGACATTCCATGGAATAATTAAAAGAAAAACAAGCAATCCACAGTTAGAAATATTGGGATATTTGGTTAATATTGCAGAGTTTGGCCAGTCATGTAGGTGTAATGTTGAGTGCAATAAATAAATCTCCCAAGAAGTATATTACAAAAAGTAAAACTTACATTTATTCAAGCTTATTCAGTTCACATTCAGGTTACAGCTGAAAGGAAAGAGAGAAGCCTTATCTAAAGAGTACTTTCCCTATCATAAGTTGCCAGCAGATCTGGCATCATGTGTATGGAAGTGTGAGAGCATTCTTTCTACAGGAGACGCCTGTAGAGACACGTGACTTCGTGAAAAGCCATGTGAAGACTGGGAAGAATAAACGACTCAGTGAGAGAGGAGGGGTCAAAGGGCAGCTCCCTGGTTAAGACAAAAAGAGGCATCCCATTCAAGGAGATAACACCTATACACACAGAGAGTGATGCAGCCCCCCCCCCATGTCCAGGCATGCTGAGTTGTTAACTCCAACATAAGTAGCTGTGTTCATCTGCAGTAGAAGAGCAAGATTCAAATCCAGTAACGTGTTACAAGTCCAACAAGATTACCAGGGTACAAGCTTTCAATGCCAGCAGGGGGGTTGGGGGTTATCCAGTGTATTTCACTGACTGTAACATGTATAACTATCTTCCTGGTGGACATGGATGTGTGCTTGGTACAAGGAGCTCCTGAGTCTCAGGGAACAAATTCACTCTTTTGAGGCCGAGGCAGCTGACCTGGAGAGGCAGAGAGCCAGGCACACAGATAAGTCTCTCAAGGACTTATTAGATGTGTCCCACTCTGAGAATGGCAGCTTCACTGCTGTCAAGGAGCATGAGGGTCATGGGGAAACAAGGCACCGTGCTGAAGAAAGGGGAAATGTTCCTGTAACGATTCCATATTTTACTGTGTGTGTGTGTGTTTAAAAGTTTGGTTGGCATGGCTGTGTGAGGATAATCTAGAGTGCTGGACTCAAGCAAGTGATATGATTGGTGAGTGACAGAGAGGGGGAGGGGGTTTGGAATGGATGCTGTGTGGATGATTGGAATGTCTATCTGGTGTGTCTGTTAGGTATGACAGTTGATTAAGACAGTTAGTCTGAAGAGAGTGCTGTGTAAAAGCAGTTGCTATGAGTTAAGTTCTGTCTCGGAGTTGAAGGAGACTCATCCCTGTGAGGGAAAGATTGGGTTCTGTGTAGTAAAAGAGTTAAGCAGTTTGTTCGTTTTAAGGTCTGAGAGAGAGAAGTCTTGTGTGTGTTATGAAAAGTTAAAGCATAAAGAAACAGTAACCATATATGGCCTAAGGAAAATATTGTTACAAAGTGACATGCCCTGATCCCTGTCAATAAGAGGGAAGAGTGTGTGAACATCAAATAAATCTACTTTTATTTAAGACACAAGTTCTGAACGAAATTCTTCCCAGGAAACACATAGTCCTTCGAAAGCCCAGACCCTGCGTTACAATACCAAAACCAGTAGGAAAAATATTATAGAAAAAGGTTGGGAAAGCCTAAATTTCCCTGGTGGCAGCCAGATTACCCTGAGAGCAAACCTAAAGAACACTTTTAAAGGGATACCAGACCTCCCCAAATAAGGGGTCGTCACAGTTCCCTTAGAAGGGACTCCTTCTACAGTTGGTGAACAGGTATCCTTTCAAATCAAGGAACCATCCCTGGGCAGGGAGGGAAGGGGGCTCTTGACAGCTGATGATTCAATTTTTGGGCATGTAGACAGATGGATTGCAAACCCATGTACTGACTGCATGGTGACTTGCTTGCCTGGTGTGAAGGTAGAGGATATTATGCATGGTCTAGATAGGTTGGTAGACAGTGCTGGGGAGATGCCATTGCTGTGGTACATGCTGGCACCAATGATGTGGTAAAATTTAGTTGCTTGGGCCTGGAGGAAAAATTTAGACTACTAGGCAGGAGACTCAAGGCCAGGACCTCCAAGGTAGCCTTCTCAGAAGAGCTACCTGTTCCAAGTGCAGGGCCAGCAAGACACACATTAGGACTCTCAATGTGTGGGTGACATGATGGTGTAGGGAGGAAGGGTTTAAGTTTGTTAGGTATTGGGATGCTTTTTGGAACAAGCAAGATCTGTACAAAAGAGACAGCCTCCACTTGTCCCAAGAAGGAACCAGGCTGCTGGTGCTTAAAATCAAAAAGGTAGCAGAGTGACGTTTAAACTAAATGTTGGGGGAAAGCCAACACTGGGTTCGCTCATCTCTAAGAGATGTAGGGGTAGCTGTTACTGTTCTAGAAGGAAGTAGATTAGGACTGGCTACTGAGAGGGCGGGGTAAAAATGCCTAAATAAATATTGACTGCGTGGCAAGGTCTAGAGGAGAACACAGACATCGTGGGCTTTTCAGAAACTTGGTGGGATGAGGATAATCAATGGGATACAGTAATTCGTGGATATAAATTATATAGGGAGGGAAAGGTCAGAGGTGGAGTGTCTCTATGTCAGAGAGAGTATACAGTCCAGTAAAATTCAGAATCTAACAAAAAGAGATTTGCTTACAGAACACTACAAGTGGAAATAGCAGGCCCAAAAGGAAGCTTAACCCTGGGAGTTTATTGCCCACCAGATTGAACGTTAGAGGATGATTTAAAAACAACAAAAGAATTAAGGAAAGCAGCCAGATGAAATCATTGTTTCATAATAGCTGAATTTTTAACTACCAACACATTGGTTGGGTCAATATGTGTTCAAGTCAGGAGAAAAAGATTGGGTTTCTAGATATTCTCAATAACTGTGCCATGAAGCAGAGAACCTATGAGGGGGAATGTAACAGTACACCACAGGTTAGGAAAGGTACAAATAGGTATTTTAAAAAGACCTGCATGTTTAACAAACAAAGTAATGGAAGCAGTAAAAGGTAAGAAGGATTGCTTTAAGCAGTGGAAGGCTAGTCCAAGTGAGGTAAATAAAAGGGGGCACAGGCTTTGGCAAATAAAATTGGTGACCAGACAGGCAAAAAGGGACTATGAAGAACCTATTGCAAAAAAACAAATATTTTTTTCCCAAATACATTAGAAACAGAAATCCAACCAGGGAGGCAGTGGGGCCCTTGGATGACCAATGGGTGAAAGGATGATAGGCAAATGGCAAAGAAGCTGAATGCATTTTTTGCCTTTGTCTTCACTGTGGAAGATGGGAGGTGCTTGCCCACTCCAGAACTGCCATTTCAGAAGGGGTGTTGAAAGACCTGAGTTGGATTGAGGTAACAAGAGTGGAGGTCCTATAACTGATGGACAAATTAAAAACTGACAGAGGCCCAGATGGCATACATCCAAGAGTTCTGAAAAAAATTGAATGGGAACTTGTGGATCTCCTGACAAAAACATGCAATCTATCACTAAAATCTGCCTCCATTCCTGAGGACTGCATTTAAAAAAGATTCCAGAGGAGATCTGGGAAATTATAGGCCAGTCAGTCTAACATAAATACCTAGTAAGTTGGTGGAATCCATTATTAAAGATAGAATTAGTAGGCATATTGATGAACAAAACCTATTGACGAAGAATCATCATGGATTCTGTAAGGGAACCACTAGCCTTTTAGAGCTTGGGGTGGAGGGGCAGAAACAAACGTGGACAAGAGTGACCCAGAAGATGTTGGCCCCGGTCACACAACAAAGTTGCTGCGGGAGAGGCACAGATGGTGGGCAGATTATCCGGGCGCAATCACACCCCAACATCTGGGAAGTGGAGCGCACCCATGGCTTACCGCCGACAATGCGCGTTAAAAAACTAGTACCT
Organism: Gekko japonicus; assembly: GCF_001447785.1. Taxonomy (NCBI): domain Eukaryota; kingdom Metazoa; phylum Chordata; class Lepidosauria; order Squamata; family Gekkonidae; genus Gekko; species Gekko japonicus. The sequence goes on along the minus strand of NW_015164310.1, from coordinate 69,259 downwards.
CCAAGGTTTGCCACGGGCTGCCTCCAGACACCCATGGTGTGATCGCGCCAGCGCACGGCATTCCCCTCCGGTCCCTCGTTTACCTGCCAGCGCCAAGGGAAGGCCGTGGTGTGCTGCCGGTTTGTCTGATCGTGTAATCGCGGATCAAACTGCGCTGGGGCAATTAGCCATGCCTCCCCCCACAATATCCGGCCCGTGTGACCGGGGCCGTTGTTTACCTAGACTTCCAGAAAACCTCTGATAAAGTTCCTCATCAAAGGCTCCTAAGACACTTCTTGTGGATTAAAAACTGGTTCATTAACAGGAAACAGAGAGTGAGTATAAATGGCCAGTTTTCACAGTGGAAGGTACAACAGGGCTCAGTACTAGATCAGATATTTTTAACTTGTTCATTAATGATTTGGAGTTGGGAGTAAGCAGTGAAGTGGCTAAGTTTGCGAATGACACTAAGTTGTTCAGGGAAGTGAGAAACAGGGAGGACTGTGAGGAGCTCCAGAGAGATTTGTTGAGGCTGGGTGAGTGGGTTTCAATGTGGCAAATGAGGTTCAACATGGGCAAATGCAAAGTAATGCACATTGGAGCAAAAAATCCAAAATATCAGTATACGTTGATGGGATCCAAACTAGCGGTAACTGACCAGGAGAGAGATCTTGGAGTCCTGGTAGATAACTCACTGAAGATGTCTACTCAATGTGCGACTGCAATAAAAAAGGCAAATGCTACGCTGGGGATTATTAGGAAGGAGACTGAAAAATCAGCCAGTGTCATAATGCCCCTGTGTAAATCTATGGTGTAGCTTCCTTTGGAATATCATGTACAGTTCTGGTTACCACACCTCAAAAAAGATATTATAGCGTTGGAAGAGGTGCAGAAAAGGGCAACTAAAATGATTAAGGGGATGGAACTTCCCTATGAAGAAAGATTAAAGATGTTAGGGCTCTTTAGCTTGGAGATACAACAATTGAGGGGTGACATGATAGAGATTTACAGAATTATTCATGAGTTAGAGAAGGCAGAGAAAGAAGTACTTTTCTTCCTTTCTCACAATACAAGAACTCATGGGCACTCAATGAAATTAATGAGCAGTAGGTTTAGAACAGATGAAAGGAAGTACTTCTTCACAGAGAGTAATTAACATGTGGAGTTCACTGCTGCACAAAGTGGTGGCACCTACAAACATAGCTTCAAGAGGGGATTGGATAAACATATGGAGCACAGGTCCATGAGTGGGTTGTTAGCCACACCATATAGATGAAATACTATGTCTGGGACAGTGACACTCTATATTCTTGGTGCTTGTGGTGGGGGCAACCTCTGGAGTTCTGGCCCCACTGGTGGACCTCCTGATAGCACCTGGGTTTTAGCCACTCTGTGACACAGAATGTTGGACTGGATGGGCCATTGGCCTGATCCAACATGACTTCTCTTTGGAAGAAGAAGAGTTGGATTTATACCCCACCCTTCTCTTGCAGTCTCAGAGTGGTTTACAACCACCCTCCCTTCTTCTCCCCAAAACAGACACCCTCTGAGGTAGGTGGGGCAGAGAGAGCCCTGAGAGAACTGCTCTTGAGAGAACAGTTCTGAAAGAACTGTGACTGACCCAAGATCACCTATCTGGCTTCATGTGAAGGAGTGAGGAATCAAACCCAGTACTCCAATTTAGAGTCTGCCGGTTTTAACCATTACACCAAACTAGTTCTCTTTTGAAGTTAGAACTGAACAGTATACAGGTAGTTGGGAGGGGGAATCAATTGCTTCCTGGCCTTACCTATTATGGCTTTATAAATGCAAATGGTAGGCCTGACTAGACACAATGAGATGGTCAAGTCACACACACACCCCTCCAGCTAAACAGGTGTCATTTAGCAAGGAACAGAGTTTTGGAGGTTGAAACCCTAGAGAATGCCAGGTGGGTGGCATGTGCCAGGCAGAAACTCTGGATGACCACTTTGGCCAGATATCTTGGAGGGCAAGTTGGAATAGGACCTGCAGGTCAGAGCAGGGCTTTTCTTCCCCCTCCCAATTATGTGCATGCATAAATATGTTTAAATTAGATCCGATAAACAATATTAATATTAGCAACCTCAAAAGCTTATCTAAGAGAATGTTATCAATTTCTGCCTACTTAGGTATATTTAGACTGCATTCAAATGACAGGCTTAGTGCATTTTGGCCACGCTTTTAATTTTACCCTTATTGTTTGTGCCAGAGAATTTTGTTGAAATATCTACCCATAACCCACTGCACCGCATACTCACCCCATGATTGACTGTTCAGGTTATTGCTGTGCGGTAACCATGGAGCGGGTGGTCGGGCAGCTTTTTTCCCACACATACATGTAAGTACATATTTGAAGCACTGGCTCCTTTTTGATAGCTCTGCAATCCCTCTGCCAAGTACTGTGATCTCATTGGTTCCTATACAACTGTATTTCTCCACCAGAAATCACTCCCTTTCCCACCTGTTCTTACTCCCTTTGCCACTCATTTCATAGGACTCTATATACTTCTGTTGCACTGCCTAAATGCATCCTGCACCTTTTCCTCTCCCTATAGAGCTTTCCCACCACAGCAATGTTATGAAGTGGCTTGAAGTTCTGGGGAGGGAATCCCAGCAGCCTACATGGGAGCCTACCTAGAGACTATTTCCAGCACTGTCCCACCCCAAGGAACAGCAGAAAGGGTAATTTTTCTTGAAATTGTCACTCAAAAACAACCTCCCTGTGGGCTCCCAATCACAACAAACTATTGCAGCGAAGAAGCGCACAAGCAGTGATTCACTGCTGGTGTCAAGATCCAATGATGCACACATCGCTAACTGTTTTTTTGTTTTGTTTTTAAGGAGCAAAAATAGAAGGGAAAGTTCAGACTTCCCAAATGACCTGAGATCACAACAGAGAGTTCAGACATCTGGAAATGCGGGGTGAAGCCGGCTACATCCGTAAAGCTCAGACTTTCCCTGATGTAAAAAAAACTTGCAATCAGAGTAGGGTGAAGAAAGGGGGCAACAACTAGGGAAAAGGATACCGATGATGCTGTTTGAACAAGCAATTTATATCCTCTGGGTAACAGCAACCACATCTGATCAAACAGTTCTTCTGTACAAAATGTGTGCAACATAATGCTCATCATCTGAATCAGCTAAATGGCAGATGGTAAATTTTAAGTAGCAGTCTGTAGCTTTCTTTCACAAAATCAAGAGCAAAACGTTTGTCACATTATCAACTGAGCCAAAGGTATGGAACAGCACCATCAGTGGAGATACCTTTGAAGAACTGGTATGGAAAGACAAGGAAAATACACTGGGAAGAGAACAGTCTCTCTCCTGCAGCAATCAGTTTCATCTCCCCCACTCACAGATGGGCATGAATATTTGTCCCACTGATGGCTGTAAACAGCATTGGGAAGTCCAGATAAGAAAAAAGGACTGATGCTCATATTATAAGTACAGAACCTTCTGCTCCTTTGTAGCTCCAATCACCACCATAAAATAAATATGGAGACAGAATGACACAGAAAGAATTATTCTGACGTTACCATGGTTCTTTCCAGACAATTCTCCCCTCCCCTTCCAACATGTTTCGATATTATTTGGCTTCCAGAATAGAATGCGAGGGAGGCCTCCGTTGTAACCAAAACATTGCCATGGGTAAAGAACTGGGCCTCATTTGTGGTGTTTTATTCCTATGTATTGCATGTATTACATTTTGATCTCACCAGGAAACTTGAGGCTTTTCTCATATCGTTTTTATTCTTACAAGGTTAGATTAGGTTGAGAAAATGTGATTGGATGAAGGCCATCCAGTGAGCTCCATGGCTAAGTGGGGATTCTAATCCTAGTCCCACAATCTTACCACTACACCACATCACTTACTCATATAACTAAAGCAACTTGGTTAAGTCAACTGATGACTGATTCATGTGACCTCTGTGGTTATACAGGACACTTTTTTCCTCTTCAGAATGTCGCAGCTCCTGGCTAACAAGCTGTCCTGCTCACTGCACACTAAGGAGAAGCTATCCCATTTTGCATGCCTCCCTCCACTAGTTTGCAAAGCTGCAAGAGAGCGACCAGAAAAACAAAATACCTCAGGCCTGCTCCAGTAGTGTACCACCAGTTCATTCCGCAAAAATGAGTTAGTGAAGCTTTTCTCATCATGGAGGTAACCACAATCAGCTGTGAACATCTACAGATCCAGCTGCTCTGAAAAACTCAAAAGCAAGGGATGGTAAACAGCTGAGAACCCTGGTAATTTTGGGTTTTGAATGGACAAGAGGGGACCCACAACAAAAGGTTGCCTAATGTGTTGTGGTCAGAGGTGTTTTGCCATTGCCTGCATCTCCGTGGAGACTGCAGAGTTCCTTGGTGATTTCCTATCCAAATACTAAAAAGGGGTGACCCTGCTTAGCTTCCTAGAGTGGGCCAGCCTGCCCATCAAGAGTAGGGTATTCCTAATTGCTGAAAGATGGTATGAAAGAAATTTAGTTACCAGACAGCTGCTAGATATGTGTGCTCAGGTAGCAGTCAGTGTACTATAATGTGGCATCCATAAGCAAGGGCCTATAAGGCCAAGGGATATGGAAGACATTAAGAGGGCATTACAGAGCATCTCCCGCACACTGCAGGGGATGGGAATTACTGGGCAGAGCAGTAAAATGTTCAAAGCGGCCCTGTGCATCAGAGAACACCGAAGCTGGTATCACCACTGTTAAGTCACTCACTGAACAAAGCTGTCGGAGAGTGATTCAGCAAGAACACAACTTTATTCTTCAACTCGAACACAACTCCAGCACAAATCAACATCTGATACCCAGAACAGCCTTTACATTGCAGCTGTCCTGCTTTTAAACATTCCCGGTTAATGTAGCCACACCCACTGTACAAATACCAACCAATAAGGTTGTTCACATAAGGACCAATCACGGATGTTCCCGCTCAGGGAGCTTGCTAGAAGGTGATTGGTTAGGTGCTTCCTGGGCTAGTAACTCGTCTCCTTCTCATCTCCTTTCTCTTCTCCTCTCCTTCTCTCTCGAGAGCCAGTTTGGTGCAGTGGTTAAGTGTGTAGACTCTAATCTGGGAGAACTGGGTTTGATTCCCCACTTTTCCACTTGCAGCTGCTGGATGACCTTGGGCAAGCCATAGTTCTGCCAAAGCTGTTCTCTCAAGAACAGCTCTGGAAAGAGCTCTCTCAGCCCCACCTACCTCACAGGGTGTCTGTTGTGGGGAGGGGAAGGGAAAGGAGTTTGTAAGGCACTCTGAGACTCCTCCTCCTCCTTCTTCTCTCTGCCCCCAAGCTAGGGTTGCCAGCTCCAGGTGGGATTTGGGGATGGGAAGGACCTCGGCAGGACATAATGCCATAGAGTCCACACTCCAAAGCAGCCATGTTCTCCAGGGAAACTGATCTTGGTTGTCTGGAGATCTCCAGGTGCTGTAGGTTAGCAACCCTATTCCAAGCCTAAATATTATCACACATTTTTTCTTCCTGGCTCATGCCTGCTGCTTCAGGTGTTCACAATGTAGGGCCAGCACTTGGCAGTTCCTATAGTTACTTCCCAGGCTTCTCCACCTCCCTGCTTCTCCTGCAAGGTGTGTGGTGGTGGTTTGGAACAGCTGGGCCTCAGCTTTTCCTGGGAGTTCAAAGCAAAGCAGGCAGAGCAGGCAAGCTGGGAGAGTGAGTGAGGCCAGGCATAGGAGAGGGGGGGAGAGAGCAAGCGGCAACAGTAACTTTATTAGGCAACTTCTTGTCAGGACGGCCAGGCAGGCAGCCGGCGCAGAACAAGGGAACGCAGCTTCAAGGCTCTGCTTCCCGGTGTCTCTGTTCTTGCTCTGCAATCCTGGAGTGCACCTGGACTGGAGTCGGGGTCACAGAGGCTGTGGGCACTCTGAAACCGCAGGAGCCGGCCCCGCCCGTCCTCCCTCCAACCCAGATTCTCTCCCCCTCCTCCCCCCCCCTTCGACTTCTCAGGTCTGTGTTCCACATTTCTTTCCCTGCGTGCACTCACTTGCTTCTGTTCTCCCCCCCAAAAAAATTGACTTCTGAGACCCTGGGAGTGAGTATGCTGAGAGAGGAGGGAAGAAGGCTCCCTGTCCTCTGCGGTGAACACGATATACCTAATGATAAAACTGACTGCAGCCTCATAGGCCTCTGCCTGAACTCCACCCACAGAGCCTCATCATACACAGTCACAGATCTGAAGTGGCGGTTTGTGCTGCAGGGTGGATGGCTGTAGTGGTGAACACTTGTCCTCGCAGCTCCAACAGCTGCTCCTGGCATTTTTAGTGGCAGCGTGGGCAGCTGCACAGCTTCCCTTGGGCTCCTGAGTGTTTTACTGGGGATATGTAAGTAGAGAATGCCGTTTGACTGGGGGGGGATTTAAGTATCCCCCATATATTTTTTAAACATGTAGGATTTTTCTGCAAACCTGAGGAGTGCCCCAAGTGTGCTGAAAGATCTCTTTGCCCCCTATGTGCCCAAGATTTGAGGAAATAAGTATCTGCACAAACAGGGGACTCATAGCCAGAGGTCATTTCGGGGGGGGAACGCGGGGGAACGCAGTTCCCCCGGGTGAGGTGCAGGGGGTGGGGCACATTATGAAGCCCCGCCCCCTGCTTCCAGCCGCCCCGCTTCCGGCCCTCATTCAGCCAGGAGGAGGCAGGAAAAGAGGGAGGGTAAGTTGCTTCCTCCCCGCCTCTCCCCACCCCTGCCTGCCTAGGGCCAGGGAGGGCCTTTGCGGGGCTTCCTCGCACTCCCACCGGCCTTGCAGGTCCACCGCCGGGCCCCTGATATCAGGGGGTGTGGCATATGCTAATGAGTTATGCTAATGAGTTCCCCTAGCTTCTTTTTCTATGAAATGACCCCTGCTCATAGCTATTAGTATATAGACAAGAAGAGGGACCCATGATACTCGCAGGGGGTGGTATTATAATAGACAAGAAGGGGGACCCGCGATACTCACAGGGGGGGAGAGAGAAGGAGCTCCACGTAAAGGAGGAAGCAGCCGCAGGTGAGCCTTCTCCCCTGCCTCCCTGTGCACTGACGGCGAGGCCTGGGCCCATCAATCCTTCTCCCCTGCCCCCCCTGCACAGGCAGCAAGCTGTGCGGGCCTGCCAAGCATTCTTCCGCTCCCACGAGCACCGGCGGTGAGACCTGAGCAGCTCCCAGCTGCCGGGCCTACCAAGCCTTCTCCCCCGCAGCAACAGCTGTGAGGCACCCTTCCCAGTGCATTCTCTACGTATGCGCAGGGAATGCTTTTTTACTTTGGGGGGGATTTAAGTATCTACATATAGGGGGTTTTTTTAACTTTTCAGATTTTTCTGCACATCTGGGGATTGCCAAAAATGTGCAGGAAAATCTCTTTGCCCCCTAGGTGCCCCCGGTGTGTGGATTTAGATATCCGCAAACAGGGGGCACCTTGGCTATTAGATATATAGATAAGTCACAAAGGACTGGTTCACGTGAGCAGGGGTAGCCAAAACAGTCCTGAAAAAAGGTCATGCCCCTTCCTCACTAACAGAGGGCCAAAGAGCCCATTGATTTAAGTTGTGGACAGGAAAAGGGCAAAAGTGTTCAGCTGCTGTTACTGATTGTGCTCTACAGTGTGTGAGCGTGTTCAGTAGCATTTTGACACCAAATCTGACAAGTAGCATTTCCTGACACTACAGTACACTGACTAGAGAGAAAGGAAGCTCCTGTGTGCTCTTGTACTTCTTCTGAACTGGCACAGGGTGAATCTGGGCCCTGCCATGTCCATGCTAATCCTTGCCAGCCCCATTGTGTGGGAGGGGTCTCAGGGTCTTGATACACCAGGATTTCTCCTGGTAAATAAGTGGCCAATCCACCCTGACTAATAATAAAAAAGAAGCAGCATACAAGTGTACAATTCCATCTCATTGACCCTGAAATGCTTCAGTTGTATAAGCTTTGACCCAGACTATTATCTCCACATATCCTTGCAAATAGGCTCTATTGGTAGCCAAAAATTAGTGTTTCTACTTATGGACACATTACATTCAGTTAAGAGAGAGAGAGTGGTTTTTGATCTTATGTATAAAAAAAAGACAGATAATAATCCCAATCAAGTGACAATTGTACATGGCTGCATGTGACTAATTGAACCCGAAAGTGGATAGGGATACATATACAAAAATGCATCCATAAATACAATGCATTGTATCCTACTACTTCACGAAGCAAAGTTTGAAGAGCCATATAAGTTGGAGGAAGTCTTCTTAGGCTGGTGGAAGGCTCAAAGAACTTCCTCTAGCCTAAGGTAGGATTCTGTCCATTGAGTTTGGACAACATTTGAATTTTAAAGCATATTTGAATGGGTATCTGAATGTACACTCAGCTTATACCTATTCCCTGGTTGAGCAACTGCTACATGCAAAAACCCTGCTCCTGAAACTGGATCGCCTTACTTGTGGGATTTTGGCATGGGGGGAATTGTTTTTCTTTCAAAACCCCAAATTGTTTCCAGACTTTCATTCTCCATGTGCTAAACTATCATTTCAATTGTATTTTTAGCATAACCTGTATTTGCCAGTACTCCTACTATCCAAACCTGGCACAGATTGACAGGAAATTATTTTTTTCTCTAAAATAGAGGAATGTGTTTTGGCTGTGGCCACCGAGAGAAGGTATTAAAGCTCATACAGCCGGCATTGCCTGTGAGTATCCCCATAAACAAATTTGCAAGATGCAATTCCTAATACAAGTAGCCTTTTTCTTTAAAAAAGAAAAAAGAAAAAAAGCACCCTTTCTAATCCATTTAGGGGGTTGATAATGCCATCCTAAATCCAATGAGTTTAGATGGGTGTAACTCTATTTAGGATGGCACAGTGAGTTTTCTTTGGACAAGATCTTATGTCTTCATCCATGCAAAGGTGTTCAGGGCCTGGGAAATGTTTTGAGAGTCATGGAAGGAACTAATTTATAAGTGTTGGGTACCGAACTCATACTATTCAGGTAATATATCCTCCCGTCAATGTATTGAACAGGTATAGTAGTCATTCCATATTGTTTAATCCTAAGCAACATCTTCTAAGAACGCAAGAACATTTCCTTTGGCTCCAGCAAAACATATCCTTACCTCATGACACTAACTACAGCTGGTCAAAGTAAAGCCCCCTTATAACATTCCCATGGATTGTCCTCCAAAACAATGCTTAGTGCAAGCCCTATTGAAGTGAACAAAGTTTCTTCTATTGCAGCAGTATAACAGTTACTTCAAGTGAATTTCCCTGCTGCTAAGCAGTGTAACATTATGTGCTGAGTTATACGTATTTGCCTAATTCTAAAAATCTTTATTCAGTCCTTATTTGTTTATTTAAAATATTTATATGCTCTCCTGAGCATCTCAGACTCCCTCCTTAGACTGGCCTCTCACTAAAACAGGGAGGAGGGTGAACTATTTTTCTAAAGGAAGGAACAGGAGGTTCTTCAGAGTTCAGTAGAGAGATGGGCATTTGCAGAGAACACTATCAGCGCAATCCTATGCAGAGTTAGTCCAGCCTAAGCTTATGGCTTTCAGAGGAGTAACTCTGCATAGGATTGTACCTGAATTAATGATGTTAATATTTGATCTGTCTATGGGGCTTTAGAGCGTCTGAAGGTATTTCGTATGCACAGGGGCCATTTCCTGCAGGAGCGCACAGGAGTGGAGCTCCGGCAGTATGGCGCCCAGGGGGCGAGCACATGCAACAAGCCCCATCCCCTGCTCCCAGCAGCCCTCAGTCAGAGCAAGAAGCAGCCAGGTAAGTTGCAGAGCTCCCCCTGGCCCCTGGTCCAAAACAGTCCAGTGGCACCTTTAAGACCAGGTTTTATTCAGGTACAAGCTCTCCCTCCTCTGTGGGGACAGATCTGCACGTCCCCCCCCCAATAGCTAGCAATCCAAAACAGTCCTGTGGAGCCTGAGCAGTGGGTGTTGCCTTCTAACACACTTCCGGTGATGTCAGGGGGTGTGGCATATGCAAATAAGTTATACTAATGAGTTATGCTAATGAGCTCCTGCACCTCTTTTTCTACGAAATGACCCCTGCATATGCATTGTCAAAGTAGTAATTCTCCTTGGGAGGGACAAGGGGGAGAAATTAAGGGCTTGTCTGTGAGGTGAATTTTGACTGGGGATTTCATAGCTCACACTGTTAACAACTACATGATTTTCACATATATGCGATACTAAATTTCCTTTACAATGCCCACTGCAGTGGCATATAGACTCAGAGGGTTTTTGTTGTGAGGATAAAAATGGAGAAGGGGAGAATGATATTGTAGCCCACTTTTGATCCCCATTGGGGAGAAAAGCAGGGTATAAACGTCTGAATAAATAAACCAATATAATTAACGTGCTATTATATAGGCATACTTATACATCTGTCGCATGGCTGATTTAGTATATTGCCTAGGATGCTGTGCCTGGAAGGAGAGACCTGGAGTCACTCCCCACACAGTCACAAACTCTTTTAGAAAGCTACTGTCTCTCAGCCTAACCCTGGCGTGGACTGGTCCTTTAATTTCCTGGGAAAGTTCCTGATGGACCACAGCTCTGCAGGGCCACAGGCAGCAAGGAGCAAACAAAGGAGAGCCCCAACAGTGCGGGCAGTGCTGCATGGGCAATATGATTCAGACCTGTCTGGAAGTGGCACAGGAGCATGTGGTGGTAGAGCTGCACCCTTTGTCACCACTGCCACAGCCCAGATTCCAGCCGAGTGGCTCCTATTGGGCAGCCAGACCCATTTTAGTGTCCCAATTTGAGCCTCAACTAACCTATATCACAGGGATGTTCTGAAATTTAAGTAGGACAATCCTGTGCATGCCACACTGCACTCTTCTGAGGAAGGGCAGCATACAAACTTGATTAGTAAATAAGCTACTTATCTGTATGGCTATTTTCAGCCAGTCATAGATTTAAATAAGCAAATGGGATGTTGCTCATTTCAGGTGACTCACCTTTAAGATCAGGAATGCAGATGGCCTAATGGAGCCAGTGTGGTATGATAGCTAGAGTGTCACACTAGAACCAAGAGGACCTGGGTTCAGATTCTCAGGCCCATCTAGTATTCACTCCGTTCTTTTACCAAACCCACATTGGAACAGAAAAAGATGCAGCTCAAAACCACATTCAACTACCCCGGGCCAATGCCATACTGAAGGCAGAGTCAACATAAAACAGCCATAAATCTATGTAGACAGTACCATAAAACCAAGAGATCAAAGAAAGTGAAAACAGCATGCAATGTGGAGGCTATAATAAAATCCGACAATCAAAGAAAGTGAAAGTGGCATGCAATGTAGAGGGAAAATTCTGTTCCAGTGTGGGTTTGGTAAAACAGTGGAGTGAATGCTAGATGCAGAATGGGCCTCACTCTGCCATGAAGCTTCCATGGCAGCCAATCTCTCTTAGCCTAGCCTACTTCCAGGAGCTATTATGAGTAAAAGGCAGAAAATGCACACCCCTCTGAACTCTTGGAAGGAAGGGTGGGGTTACAACACAATAAAATAAATCAGAGGAGTTGACCTGCAAATTGCATGTAGAGGTGAATCTCAAACAAATTTGCATTGTGAATTTTGGTTTCATTTGCATTTTAACAGGATATGAGTTCTACTAGTAAACATTTTATTCCTAGAAGCCAAAGCATACAGTCCAGGGTAACAACAGACACTGTGGCATTAACATCATACTGATTATTATATTCTCATGATGGACTATAAGAGATGCAGTTTGGAAAAGCATCAACCTTCTGGGAATACACTATGCAAAACTCTTGACAAGGTGATTGGAAAAATAAGTAACTCTCAGCTATAAAAAGCTTAAGGATTACTTATGAATGCCAGTTTTAGTCACTACCTATCCTGTAATCTCTCATTCATTCCGGGTAATATACGGTTTACCAGGTGCATATAGCACACACAAGAATTCTTGTAGCTCATCTTGTTACAGTCCAGGAGTATAACCCGTTCCATGTTATGCATTAAAAGAACAAACACATTCAAATAATAAAGAAATTGAGCAAAACTAGCCCTGCACTAATTTTGATTATTTTTTACAACCCAGGGTCCTCCTAAGTCAACTCTGGGCAGTAAGAATAAATCACATATTAAACAAGACTCCTCATTCAGTTCTGGAAAAAAACAAACCCCACATTTCAAAACTTTCAAAGGAAAGACAAGTCTGAGTACCTTCAGGTCTGCCATCAGTTGTGCCAGGCTATCTCATGCCGAAGAGAAGTGGAATGTCAAACCTTTTAATTTTTTTGCTTTCCTCAAAACATGTCATTACAAGGGTGACTCAGGGCAAAAAGTAAAATTGGAGGCTGTTGCTGAATCTCTATTTAACTGAAGTCAGATCCACTTTGGTGTCTTGGCTTAAACTAGCCATTACTGTCTTAAAATATTCGTTACCACTCTATTATGAATATTGTTTCTCAGTTTTCAGAAGCGTGCTCTTAATAAGCGCCCCCCCCATTTTAAAGAGATGGCTGGGATGCTGAATTGAGCACTAACTCCACGTTCAACATGAGGTCCAAAGCAATGAAGTAGCTTGGAATATTTCTTCAGGATCAATCCCAGTGGAGTCAGTCTAGGAGTTCACTTTTATGACTGAAAAGCTTGGAGGCATCATGCCTCTCCTGCCAGCAAGCAACTTGATATTGAATTAGAATCAAAGAAGGAATGCCACTGTTTTTTTGAAAGCACAAATATAAAAAGGGATGTAATAATAAAATTATGTTGGTTGGTAATGGGGAATAATTAAATATCTAATTTCAAGATGGGCCATAGAGTATGGATTAATGTATCTGAAAAATAGAGCCACGGACAGATGGACGGGAGGTCTCTACAAACCTGAAGGAAATCTTAGATATACAGGGAAATCTGAAATCTTTCTTTTAAAAAAATACACTGGGGGATTAAAACTCTCTCAAATAATTGAAGCAATGTCTGCAACTTTAAGAGAACAATGCCCACTAAGCTCTTATTGGCCACTGTAGAGCTTGCTAGACAATTGCAACAATACTGCTAAGACTTCTAAGCCTTGGTTTCTGCAAAGCAAAGCCCTGGAGGAAAGCACATGGAGGTCAAAACTGCCCTTCAAAGGTCCTATCTTCCTCCCCTGTCATTTCCCCTAGTGGAGGAGGATTCACCCAAGACAGGCCCAGTGGCTACCACACACTACCCACAAAACTGGGCCTGGCCCATCCAGTACTACACAACAGGACCCAGCCTGGCTGGCACCACGCAACTTGGCCAGACTTTTCCCAGGCTAGACGTCACCTAAGGAGTGGCTACCAGGCTAAGGGAAGGAATGAAAGCTGAAGAGAAGGAGACAGATAAAGGTAGGCTGGCCAATGAGTGGGAAGAGCTGAAAAAGGAAGCAGGAAGGGGGAGAGGCTATGGGAACTTGCAAGGAAGGGAAAGTGGGATTAGTGGAGGAAGGGAAAATGAGATTACCCTCCCCCCAGTCCCTACATGTCCCCCACTTGTAGTAACAATTGTGGATCAGATGTAATTCATCTGAACTGGAACCAGAAGGATATAAAAATTTTGCTTCCAGATGTAGTCAGTCAAAAATCTGTATTAACTCACGAACAGGGCTTGAAGGTGTTGATCACCTAAAGCTTCTTCTCAGAATCTGTTACTTGAGGTGTTCTGCCTCTGTATACAGAAGTTCCATTTTGCTCTGCTAGACATTTATATACCTACTAGGAATAAGGCCCATTGTGGAAATAAATACAACGAGCTCTAGAAAGAGGCTCTGGGTGGGTGCCCTGGCCTTGGGCACTCAGCATCAATTTGCTGTGGTGACCTCAGCAGGGTATAATGACACAGAGCTTACCGCTTTCTCCAGGGGAACTGATCTCTACCAACTGAAGAGCAGTTGTAATTCTGAGTGATCTCCAGCCCTCCCCTGGAGATTGGCAAAAATGGTACCCCAGGAGGAAATGGCTGGTTTGGAGGGTGGACTCTATGGCATTGTACCTGTCTGAAGTCCCACCCCTCCTCAAACCTCACCCTCTCCAGGCTCCACCCCTCAAATATCCAGGAATCTCCCAGCCTAGAGTTGACAATCCTATCTCCTTTCCAGCCAACCATCAACCTACCTTTATGTGCCCCTCGGACTTCAGCTTTCCATCTCTTCCCTCCTCCCTCCTGGATAGCAGTTGTATTTCTAAGTGATCTCCAAGCCTCCCCTGGAGATTGGCAACAATGGTTCCCCAGGAGGAAATGGCTGGTTCAGAGGGTGGAGTCTATGGCACTGTACCTGTCTGAGGTCCCACGTTCTTCTCAAACCCAATCCTTTCCAGGCTCCACCCCTCAAATCTCCAGGAATTTCCATACCAAAGTTGGCAACTTTATCTCCTACCCTCTCAGCAGCCTCTTCCTAGGCAAAGTTCTGTCTTTCTTGTTAGTGGGGTGCAAAGCAGCTTACTTCATTCCCCTCTTCCACTTTGTGATCTGTACAGCAACCCTGCAAGGTAGGTTAGGCAGAAAGTCTGGAGCTGGTCCAAAATCACCCAGGCAGCTTCCATAGAGAGGCTCCTGCTGA
>NW_015164310.1:34653-53806 GCF_001447785.1 Gekko japonicus | reverse complement strand
AGACACATCATCTCCTAGTAACCAATAAAGTTAGGTAATGGGGTGGACTACAGGTGGGAGGATGGTACAGATGCCAGCCCCCTAACAAAGGTTATAAAGTGCAAGGTTCAACAGTTTGAACCCTGCTAGCCATCTTCTACCTCAACTCTGTAACTTAAGATCCTCTATAGGTAATTCTCATGTGCTTTCTTGGACTGCAGCCAAGAAGCCCACACGTGTTGGCTGGTTCCAACTGTGTGTTATAGGATTCCTCTAGCTAGATCTTTTGTTCCCGCATTCTTCATTGTGGAGGTCGAGCTCTTCTGGATCAGATAAGTATCAACCGCTTCCCCTTCCTGTTCGCATTCATCTAGTTAAAGGTTATTATTTTCTAAAGTCATTGTTTTCCATTTCTATTGTATCTAAAGGATCTTGTGTGTGTGTGTGTGTGTGAATCTGTGGGTTTTTTTTACGTATGTATGTGAACTAGAGTTAGGAAATAAAAGGAACCAATTGCTTTCATCAGAATACTAGCCTCGTCTCCATTTGTACACTTGATTTCCTCCAAGGGTTGTGCATCCTGTATACACTGGGAGTTACCATTACCTAATTATTAATAATTCATAAAGCCTCTGCCGTATATGAGGTGGTCAGGCTAACACTGTGGCAGTAATGGGGTGACTGCTGGCACCTTTTCCTATCATTTTTTGCCTTGTGGTATTCTGCTTGTGGTGTGATCTGTCTTTTTTGTGGTGTGGCATGGTTGTGTTATTGGGTTTGTTTCTTTTGAAGGGGAAGTGATGTGTTGTGAGGACATATTTTACCTCAGAATACACCAGGTCGCATATGCAACTGAGAGTTCCAACTGTCTCACGGGAGGGTGGAGTTTGAGGTGTGGACTGGAGTGAAGTCCAATCAGCTTCCATATGCAAATGACCTTGAAACGCTGGCACAATCAGAGAAGAGTGGCCTAGGCTGCAGTGGGTGGGAGAGAACTCAGGCAACACAGCCAGTAGATAGAGACACCTTGTGATTGACACATCACGAAGCCAACTGATTTTGGAGTGAATGGAATCTTGCAAGATGAAAACGCTTTTGTTATATAGGAGAGATCCTTCAACCATTTGTCTAATCTTTTATAGGCATTTAAGATGGCCTCTCATGACATCTTGTGAAAATCAAGTCTGCATTGTGAAATGATCTATTTTTTTTTTTAAATGAAGCAGTAAAAACACCTGTGTTGTAAGCTGGACCAGGAAATAAAAATGTTGCGTTTTTCCCCCCTGGAACTGTTTTGTTGAGTACCCAAAGCCCATATTATATATTCCGGGCTGTGCAAATTGAACTCCCAGTTTGGTAGCTTATTCCTTCACCACTCTTTCTGTAGGTCTCTTCCTGAATCTCTGGAGTTCCTTTCTGGGATCCCCCCAACTTCCATGACTGAACTAGGCTGCCCCATTCAATGAAGACAAGCCAGAGACAATGGATGCTCTTGGATTTTATCATATTGTCAAATCTTAAAACCATATTCTGGTATTGGCTTGCCTTTCCTGCTGTTTAGTGTCTATTGGGCACATTTCCTATCCTAAACCCCTACACTGTAGGGTAAAGGGTTGTTATGAAAGTAAGGGGTTGTTATGAAACATCCCTTGAAGGCAGAATCAGTGTCGATGTCTATTTGTTCTAGGGCTATGGCTGCTCTCCACAGCCCTGTAAGGGGGGGGGGGGGGTAGCCGCATTAAGTGCCTTACTGGCTTTTGTGAGTCTACCATTTCTTGCTTAGGTTTTGCACACTCAGAGGAAAGGATTTATTTGTAGACAGTTTGGCTAGATGGTCTCTAGATCACCACAGGGCCAACTGCCTGATGGGGCTTTGCTGTGGTGCCAGCACATTTTCAGCAGCAGCAGCAGCAGCAGCAGCAACGTCAGCCACACTGGCCCCAGCCCATTTACCCTATGATCAGTAGTTGTGGCATCCAGCCACTAGCTAGCAAGCATGCTAGTCTTGAGGTAGCTTCCCCTTCTGTCAAACCCACAGCCCTCTGCTCTTGTAAGAGTAGCAAGGGCACTTTGCTGTCCAGACTGGGAAGACTGAGGAAGCTAGCAGGAGAAGAGGATAGGGGGCTACGTGTGTGTAAAACAGAGGGAGTGAGACAGAACTAACAAGTGGTTGGAGATTTCTGTGGAAGAGCTAGTGTGAGAGAGCAAGATAATGGGATGAGTATGCATAAGGGAATGGTGTGAGTCTCACTTTCTTGAATGATCTACTCTGTGTGAGATTCTGATATTCTCTGCTATAGATTCACTTATTGTCTTTTAGCCAATAGATGTTTAGTTTCAACTGTTCTCTCCCATAATATGGATGGATGTTTTCTGGATTACCTTGAAAATTCTTACTCCCTTAACAATATGTTGCGAATTGGCAAGCTTGACATATGATGATGTGTTGCTGAAAGCCTACTGGCTTTGGATATGCAATGTCAGTTGCCCTGAAGGACCTTACAAACAGGGCACAGAGGCCAAGGCATTCCTCCAAGCACTGGATTTTAGAGGTTTACTAAAGTTGCCATGGATGAAATACTCCTCTATGAATTATCTGTGTTCTCCTGGTGTAATGTATGAATGTATTGGCTTGGTAGCAGGGATCTTGCATGGCTACTCCATGCAATTGCACCTTAGATGAACAAATCGTTGTTCATGGGCTGTTAGAAAGTAGATCTAATATGATATCCAAAAACAGCATACCTGTCACCAGTGGGTGGGAATCCACAAAAAAGACTGCAGAGCAGTAATCCCCAACATGGTGCCCATAGGCACCATGGTCCTCACTAATGTATTTTCTGGCACCTTCTTCCCCAAAGCAAAGATCTAATCCTGGATTTCTTCTGTCTCCTTGGTACAGGAAATGCTTCAGAAGAGTTCTTTGTGTCTGCACACAGCACCTTCATCATAGGAACATGCTTGGTTTGGAACCCCCCGACATTTTGTGGTATCTTCCAATGATTTCGGATTGGACCCAGCCATGGCGGTCATTTTGTAGTTAGCACCTGCTATCCCTTCTCAAAATCCAAAGGTGCTTGCAAGCTCAATAAGGTTGGGGATGGACCACCGTGGTAGAGTAATGGAATGTAATCCCCCATCTACAATGGTTGCTGGTCAGAGTAGTTGCTATTGCTGGAGGATCACCATGCATAAAAGTGAAATTCACAAGTGAAGAACAAGAGCTTATAAAACCTGCAGCTGTATGCCAAAATCAAAATTGCAAAGTGGGAAGATGTGCATACAGACAGACATGCTGCCCAAGTACTGCTAATGAATCCTCAAAAATGTACCAGAATTATTGGCTGGGCTTTACCAGCAGATATTGCTGTACCAACTAACCTGTGGATCTTGAGACATCTAACCTCTAGTGAGGCCAAGCCATAATGTGTTCAAGACTATTCCACACCTCTGGACATTGTAAGGAAAACTCAGCTTGCTGATATTACAGTAAAATGGCTGATTAGTGCCCTAGTATAAATCAAACTAACATCCCAGGAACACTAGTCCATATTTAATAAAGGTTCTTCTGGTTTTTGGTTACCGTTTGACTGGAATACCATGTCTAAACAAGATTTTGGTAGTAAGATTTTGAATATGGGAATAGATCTGATTTGCTTTTTTCAACAAAATATTTGCCCCTTATTAGGAAAACTGGCAGCTCACAAAAATCACCTGCCCAGCCCTTGTAACACTGGCACCTGAATTTCTGTCTCAGGTTATTTGTATCCTCCTCTGTCAATGTCCCAGTTACATGCATTTCTTCCCCTCCGCTAGAGACTTCGAGGTTCATCTTAAAACTGCCAGAAGGCAAGTGCAGATAGGCATCCATTGTGTCGTCTTTACGAATGCATCTCCCATTCTTCTTACAGAGGACTTTACTGCAGAGCTTGGCTGCAGAGGTCACATTAAGGATGTAATGTCCCAAAGTGCCATCTATATAATTTTTCACAGCTATACAGCTCTCCTAAAAGAAAACAAAGATGTCAAATGAGTTACTAAGTAATTGGCACTGTATCCAAAAGGCTATCAAAACAATTGATCAGAAATTATTATGGTGTCTGCACCCATATGTTAGTTCTTAAGATGTTTATATACTCCTACTCCTCTTGAAACAAATGTGATTGTGTACTGATTTAAAAGTTCATCTCATTCTATGTACTGTTATCTGCTATCCATAATATTACAACTACTTGTAATTTTATTGTTTACCTTGACTATGTATTTGAACATAAAATTAATAAAAAGTATTGTATAAAAAACCCAATTGATCAGAAGGGTCAAGAAATTGGCTGAGCTGCACCTATATCACATTGGGCAGGTCATGAAAATGCCAAAAATTGTACTAAAGTGGTTCAGTCATGCATATCATGTGTGGATATATTGTTTCAAGGCTGGAGACTTGTACAACTGTTCTATGTCTTTGCATCATAGCCAAATGGAATGTACTCTATGGGCTGTTTTTACTGTGGATCTCCTACAAACATGTACTCTGTCCCTCAAATCTTATTGACTTTATCCATTGCTTGAACCCTCCAGGCTTGGTTTCCAGGTTCTAGAATTCTGTCTGTCCAGAGATAGTTTCCTAAGCTAGAAACCAACACCCTTCATTCGTCCCAGTGTTTATGAATCGCAGAGAAGTTTGTTGGGACTGAATTAGGGGACATAGGTGTGCCAACCTCCAGGCTGTGGCCAGTTATCTCCTGGGATTTCAATATCTCCAGGCCTCAGTGATCAGTTTCCACAGAGAAAATGGAAGGTGAAATATATGACATTATACCCTGCTGAAGTCTCTCCCCTCCCCAAACCTCATCCTCCCCAGACTCTACCCCCCAAAAAAATCTCCAGGAATTTCCCAACCTGGAACTGACAGCCCTAGTCCATATTTCCTATGTTGTAGGCAGGGCTATTTTTGGGCAGGAACACACAGGAACGGAGTTCCAGCTGGCTCCTGAGTTGGCCACGCCCAGCAGGAACTCATTAGCATAATAGACCACTACCAACATCAGAAACTCATTAGGATTGGCTATATTAGGGGTGTGTGGCCTAACATGAAAAGGAGTTCCTGCTACAAAAAAAGCCCTGGGACAACAAACAAGGTAAACAGAATAAGAAGGGAAAGGTGGGTGTGGCTGGATAACCACACTTCTAGTAACATGGGGGTGTGGCCTAATGTGCTAATAAGCGGTGCTGTCAGGGTGTGGCCTATTATGCTAATGAGTTCCTGCTGGGCTTTTTCTACAAAAAGAGCCCTGGTTGTAGGATATGAACAGTGAGGCAGTATTATTATTTCGGTTCTTGGAAGCTCTCTACCATCACCCCGGCAGTAAGTTTGAGAAAGATTGATAGCAGGAAGGGCTCTGCACAGGGGCAGGGTTCAAGAAGACCTCTAGGACCTGTCAATCAGGAAAAGTTCTAAGACCAGTGACATCAGTGGGGATATAGCTAGGCCTATCTTGCTGTTTTTGGAATTGCAGGTATTCATTTTTGAATGTATGACATTACGCCATTACAATTAGTTATCCTCCCCCTCCCTAATCCTTGCTGAGTAACTGCTCTGCTCAGCAAGCAATTGTTTAAATAAACAGATCACTGACAAAATCATGTAAATCATCAATAAATGCTGTCTTTTGGTGTTCAGCTAAGTATTCCTTAGTGACATTAATGGCTGGTGATCAGTTTGAATTTGTAGTATCTGCACATGCATAGTTTTGGGAAAATCCTATGCAAACTGGTTCAGCAGGTATTCATGGTGATTGGCATGAACCAAATGGACTCAGTAATTGGCTCACAGCTGGTCACCACTATCAAACACAGTAAGTTTGACAGTCAAACAAGTTTGTGGCAAAATTCACAGCATCCCTAGTTTTCAGTAATGTGGAAGAGCCCTAGGTGTATGAAAACGTAATGAATGACATGTGTTGCTAAGTCCAAAAATGATCTAAAAGGTTCCCTTCTGGACCCCACCAGCTCTTCCTCATCTCTGTCTTTCTAAACTCCCAGTTAATCATTGCATTCCTCTTCTTCCATATTGCTTCTATAAAAAGACTCTGTCAGACTCTTGGTACATGTGCTGTTATATTACTGAAAGTGATTACTCAAAGTGCAAATGGGATCTTCATCGCCAATGACACCTTACAGTGCCTTACATTAGCTACTTCACACTTTCTGTTATCCACTATCACATAAGGGAGTGTAGTGTAATCAAGCTGATATGCATGAACATTTGAACAAGCTGCCTCCTAATTTTGCCCCTACATAATCGTTTCTGACTCAGATGGAACAGTGCTTTTAACCACAAGGCAACATTGCCATCAAACCCACAAATACTACGCTTTCTGAATATACTATCTAACAATGTGTGAGAGTTTACTATATAATTTCCAGAAAGAATCTTAACTTCTCATGCTTTTGTCTCCACCAGGTAAAGACAATGGAGAGTGACAGTGCTATGGGGTCTTGGGTGCTCAAAGAACTCTTACGTCATTTAGCTGATGGGAGATTTCTAAAACTTAACCCACACTCACTTACTCTGGAGCTGGCATACTTGATACTTCCCCAAAGGATAACTCCTGCTGCCCCCTGTGCAGCGCTCTCACCAATAGTATGCACCAAGTCTTCCTGAAAATTAAAGGACATGCATAATATAGTACAGCATCATGCACAGTGACCACAGAGGCAGAGCAGAATCATCATTGCTCATGATTCATACACCCATTTATTTCATTTGTCCTACTCTCTGCCTCCAGTCAAATACATTTGGCAGGTTTTCAAAGCAATGCAATAACCATGAAAAACTTCTTTCCCACAGATATCAGTAAGCTGAGTGCACACACTTGGACTGTGGTCACACAGGAAGGTAATTCCGCTTTGTTCCCTCTTTAATTTAATCGGGAACATTTTTCTTCGAGTTGGGCTGATTAGATGCAGCGGGCCCCTCTCTTCCACCACCCGTGCCTGCCAGCTCCTAAAGAAAATCAGCCATCTTTCAGCTCCAGCAAGCTGCCTGCATGACCAGCCCCGGAGGGGCAGGAAAAGGAAGACTGGCCGAAAGGGCTGTTGCACTCAGCTTGTTGGAGCTGTGGCGGAGCCTCCACCATGCCGAGTCCCTCCAGGCGATCCTGCCAGCCATGGGGCAGGCTCGGGGGGCTGCTGTTCCTGCCTGTGGGTGGCAGGATCGCCTGGAGGGACTTGGTGTGGTGGAGGTTCTGCCGCAGCCTGATGAGCCGAGCTGTGAGTGCAGCAGCACTCTTGGCCAGTCTTCCTTTTCCCACCCCTCCGGGGCTGGTTGGGCAGGCAGCTTGCTGGATTTATTAAGTGCATGTTTGCCCAAGTGCTCAAACCAGAAACTTTAAAAAACATTCCACAAAGAGCGGTCAGACGGCCCTAATCGTAATCATTGTGAAAGATGGCTGTCCAGATGGGCGAAACCACGCTTTCAAAGCGCAAGTGCCAGGAAAATACTTGATTGTCCAGGGGGCAGGAAAACCCAGGAGTATTGTGGGAGTGAGCCCTCTTCGGTGCAGGAGGCAGATTCACCTGTCTGATCAGCAAACTTAAATGTGGGAGGGAACAACAGCGAACCCCGATCAAAAGGACTGTGTGACCGCACCCTTGCACACCAATGATGCCTCTTTCATATCACCTTCAACCAGCTAAAAAAACATATTTTTTTCCTCCAACCTAAGCAAAAGTATCATGAGAGCTCTAGAGTATAAAATCAAATGATCACATTATTATACAGTAAAGATACAAATAACGTGCTTATTGCTTTACATGGACGTTACCCCGCCAGTGATTATGCCAAAACAGGATATCCATTAGAATAGCTGACATGAGGATATAAGGCTAAAATCTAGGAAGTTTTGTATTTAATGGAAAGCACCTTATTTTGTATATATGCCAGAATGTGGCATGAGTGCAGTTCCTTATGCTCCCATTCACACTCAGACACACAGGATGGATCTACTGAAACCATTCCTGATGTTCAATACTGCACATATATAATATTATGGTATATAATTGCTCTTGTGAACTAGATAATTGCCTGGACCTGGATGGCCCAGACTAGGCGATCTAGTCAGAACTCAGAAGCTAAGCAGGGTCAGCCCTATTCAGTATTTGGATGGGAGACCACCAAGGATGCCCAAGGTCTCTTTGCAGAGGCAGGCAATGGCAAACTACCTCCAGATGCCTCTTACCTTGAAAACCCTACAGGGTGACCATAAGTCAGCTGCTAGATGGCACTTTCCACCACTACCACTGGATAACTGAGTTGTTTTATTATTCTACTTCATTTTTCTACATTAATACCAGCTTTTAGTACTCACCATGTTAGTTGTAGCTTGTTAATTTCCTTTGTGCTATATGAGGAAACTGTCTCTAAGGATTTCACTCTAGCTCCTCTTGTTCCCAGGGCCAGCTCACTCACTAGGCGAACTAGGCGATCGCCTAGAGCGGGCCGGCCTTTAGGGGCACCAAGCTGCACCCGGCCCCATACTCTGGCAGTTCCTTGATTGTTTGTGTTTTTCATTCTTCCTGAAATGCATTTATTTTTGAAAATTGGTGGGCACATTGGGGGGGGGGCGCCAGAAGGGATCCTCGCCTAGGGTGCAAAATAAGCTGGGGCTGGCCCTGCTTGTTCCAAATATAACCATGGTTAGCCTTTAAAATGTGCTTGAGACAAATGACCTAATACAACTGATATATTCTACAGATCTCTTTAGATGTGTTTGTTTGTGGGTTTTGTGCAGGCACAACAATGGACCCCATGCATGTGCGGAGCTAAGACTTTTGAATCTGGCTCCTTCCCTACTTTGAGAGGATGGGTGCTGTTGTGCATGCAGAGTCACACTTTCCCACTCAGTTCTTTTCTGCAGCAGCATCCAAACCTTTCTATCTTTGGATTGTCCACGAAATGTCTTTACCATATTAATTTCCCAACCTTTGTCTTTTTTCTTTAGTTTTCCTACTTCCCTTTCTTGCCAGCATGTAAATTGCCACCCCAATAGTCTGTGGCAGAATGGATCACCTTTAGAAGTACCTACAGTGCGGTGGCAACTTGTATTTCACAGGTAGCTGCAGCCACTACCTTGTTCTGTTTAGATGGCTAAATCCAGCTCTTGCTATCAAGATTCACCAGACAGACATCATTTAATTACTCCATGCATTTTACAGCAATTCTGTGTGCTTTGCTGGTATTTGATGGTATGGCTCAGTCTCCAGCCATTCTGCCACCCTGTCCCACTCAGTCATGACACCTCTGATACTATTATTGGCAAACGAACTTCTCAGTACCAGAGTCAAAACAAAATGACCTTGATCCTTTACCCAGCTCCTCTCTTTAATCAATGTTCTCTTGTAATTGTATTAACACTATAATATTTGCAATTGCAGCAAGGAAATCAGTAAAGAAGGGGAATAATCAAAGACCGTAGTTACTGACTTTATCAAAGGAAGAGAGACATCATACATTTTTTGCTAGCTAGTCACCTAAGTAATGTCAAAGCATGTGAAATAATGGGTTAGATAGAGGCTTAAATCACCTGTCTCAAAGTTTTTACTGATTAACTCTTTGTTGCCATAAAAGCCCTTAAGGAATTTGCAACTGGGGGAAAGAAGCTGGACCCACAGACATCGAGACTTTTACGATAAAACTGGGAAGAACTACAATACTCTCTACTGCTTACATTTAATTTTAAATTGAGCCAGACAATACTTAATGATTGGTTCCCAAAAGGAATGTTAAAAAGAATATTATGAGGGAGAAAAATCCAAGACAGTACTGGTAGCTAGAGTAATCTAGTTATTTGTTTTTGGTTGAGTATGATTCTGTTGTTTTGTGTCTTAAGTTCCAAAGATCTATTGTCCAAAAGTAAGTCAGATCAGATGCATTTTTCTTTGTGTAAATATGAACAGTGGTTTTTGCTTGGGTAACTGGGAAAATAATAAATAGACTGTCAGTGCAATCCTAAATTTAGGTGGGGCAGCCATGTTGGTCTGAAGCAGTAGTACAAAGCTTGAGCCCAGTGGCACCTTTAAGACCAACACTCTTTTATTCATTTTTATTTCTTTGTTTATTTGTTAGTCTTAAAGGTGCCACTGGAGTCAAACTTTGGTCTAGTGCAATCCTAAAAACGCTTTCCTGGAAGCAGGTTACATTGAATAGACCTGAGTAGGATTCTTTAGGATTGCTCTCTGTGAACCCAAAGCAGTCAAAGGATATCAGGAGCAGCGCTTCACTCCTGACTCCTTAGAACGAACAGTGCTAAGAAGCTGATGATAAGATTCTGGAATAAGACATGTTCTTCAGCAGATTAGTGGGGCGGATCTAACCATTCTCTGGGAGCTTTCCTCCAAATTTAGCAGCTCTTCCTGCAAAGGGAGATCCACTTATTTCCAGTCTCCTTAGGCTGGAAGAAGGTTTCAAATTGTGTTCAGTGGAACTTGTGAATGGGCATAGGATCCACTCCAATAGTTACATTCTTCTGAGTTAAGAAGCTCCCAATATCTTTCTTTGAAGCATTATACTTCTTGTGTTCTGTGATCATTATGGCTTGGCCTCACTAGAGGTTTGCTACAAACAGAAGGGATCTCTGTCAGTGTAGTGTGTCTTCCTTGTCTCTCACTACACCCCACAATGCCTGCTGAAATTCTGCTTCCAGAAGACTCATAGGAATGACATGAGAGGGGAGTCAGAGGTCTACCAAAAGGAATGAACAAACATGTGGACAAGGGGTGAACAAACATGTGGACAAGGGGGATCCAATAGATATTATTTACCTTGACTTCCAGAAAGCTTTTGATAAAGTTCCTCATCAAAGGCTCCTAAGTAAGCTCAAAAATCATGGGATAGAAGGACAAGTCCTTTTATGGATCAAAAACTGGCTAGTTCATAGAAAACAGAGAGTGAGTGTAGGTGGGCAATTTTCTCAGTGGAGGGTGGTAAGCAGTGGGGTACCGCAGGGATCAGTACTTGGTCCACTGCTTTTTAACTTGTTCATTAATGATTTGGAGATGGGAGTAAGCAGTGAAGTGGCTAAATTTGCGGATGATACAAAGTTGTTCAGGGTGGTGAAAACCAGTGAGGATTGTGAGGCACTCCAAGGGGATCTGTCAAGGATGGGCGAGTGGGCGTCAACATGGCAAATGGGGTTCAATGTGGCCAAGTGCAAGGTGATGCACGTTGGAGCCAAAAATCCTAAATATAAATACACATTGATGGGGTCTGAACTGGCAGAGACTGAGCAAGAGAGAGATCTTGGAGTTGTAGTGGATAACTCACTGAAAATGTCGAGACAGTGTGTGACTGCAATAAAGAAGGCCAATGCTATGCTGGGGATTATTAGGAAGGGTATTGAAAACAGATCAGCCAATATAATAATGCCCCTATATAAATCAATGGTAAGACCTCATTTGGAATACTGTGTGCAGTTCTGGGCACCACACCTTAAAAAGGATATTATAGCTTTGGAAAAAGTGCAGAAAAGGGCAACTCGGATGATAAAAGGGTTGGAACACTTTCCCTATGAGGAAAGGTTAAAGCGCTTAGGGCTCTTTAGCTTGGAGAAAAGACGACTGAGGGGTGACATGATCGAGGTTTATAAGATTATGCATGGGAAAGAGCAGGTAAAGAAAGAGGTACTTTTCTCACAATACAAGAACTCGTGGGCACTCCATGAAACTGCAGAGCGGTCGGGTTAGAACGGATAAAAGGAAGTACTTTTTCACCCAAAGAGTGATTAACACATGGAATTCACTGCCACAGGAAGTGGTGGGTGCTACAAGCATGGACGGCTTCAAAAGGGAATTAGATAAGCATATGGAGCAGAGGTCCATCAGTGGCTATTAGCCACAAGGTATAGCTAGGGGCTCGGGGGCAAGTGATGCTCTGTCTTCTTGGTGCTTGGGGGGGGGCAAAAGTGGGAGGGCTTCTAATGTCCTGGCCCCACTGCTGGACCTCCTGATGGCACTGGTATTTCTGGCCACTGTGTGACACAGAGTGTTGGACTGGATGGGCCTTTGGCCTGATCCAACATTGGCGTCTCTTATGTTCTTATGTTCTTATGTTCTTATGTTCTACATCAGGAGTCATAATTGGAAAAAAAATCCCCGTCTTCCATTTGTGAAAATCCTTGAGTGGATCCAAGGCCATGCCTGTTTTATGCATAGAGGAAAGTAAATACTTGTTAAGGAATTATATTTTTCAAGTCTTGATATAAATTACATAAACGTCAGTACAGTACCAACTGAACCTACAGTGTGGTACATTCTCCTGACACACTTCTGAGTTTTCTGAAGTAATTTAAGGTCAATCTAGAAGTGAAAGGTTTGTTAAACATACTACAGGAGGGAACTGTGATAATGAACCAATGGCTTTGAAGCTGAAGCACTAGCACATTCCTCCTCAGGACCCAGGAGGAAAAGGAAGAAGGGAAAACTTCAATCCCAGAAACATCAGGAGACTCTAGCTGTGAATACACAACTGACTCTCTCCTTTGATGCTCACCATGAAAGAAAGTTCTGATATGGCAATGCTGAGGCCACTGAAGCACCTGTCATCTCAGGGTTCAGAACTGCCTCTGCAATTGGAAATAGATAGGCTCTAGAAATTAATTCTAATGCCCAGGATACCCTCCAGAGACCAAGGCCCATCTCCAGATGTACAGCTAGGTTCTTCTTTAATGGGTATGTGACAAGGTACACATAACTGTACCATTTAGTATCTATGAGTCTTCAAGGGGCCAGTCACCCAGAGATCAGTCCCCAAGAGGTTCAGATATTTCTCAACATTCTTCTCCAAAAGCCTGGGATTATTATTTAGATTGAGACTGACCATGGCTTAGAGCTGTATCCCTGGGATCATCACCCCTCACATTCCCTTTCCCATCTGCATCAGCAGAGGAATGAATAGAAACTGAGTAACAAGGGTGGGGATCATTGTGCAATCATCTCTTCTAGAGCTTAACTGTCCTACTCCAAGACTGCTAAATACACCTACCATGATACATGAATTCACCATCAGTACCATCACCTATTATCTCAAGAAGTGTGACTGCTCAGAACTTACCCTTGAGAAACCACAACAAGGTACCATTCTCCAGACTGCAACAAGCTTGGTGCTGACCTCAGCTAATCCACCTGTAATCTAAGCACCTTCACTTCCAGTTGTTCCATCGTCCCAGCTGCAGGCTGTACACATCAACTTACCGTCACCAGTTCAGCTTCAATCAGATCCAATGATATGTCAACAAAAGCAAGTGTTGAGGGACTTCTGGTCTATGGCGGCACGGTAGCAGATTCACCTCCCGGACCTCCCGGGGGTGAAGCTGTGCTCTAGCTGCAGGAGGGGGTGCGCAGGCTCGCAAGTCCCCCCCCAGGGGCCTGGCGAAGGGACCCTGGCCAAGGAACTTTTAAGAGGCGTCCTCTTCGATGGCGGAATGCCAAAAAATTGAGGCGCTTCTTTGATCCAATGGTCCTCCGGCTGAAGAGACCCAATGGATTTAAGTGACGCTGACCGGGTCAAGCGCAGGAGATCCAGCGCTTAAAATGATGAAAAAAGAGGGGTCACAAGACCAACTATGAACGTGAGTCGACTTTTAAGCGATTTTTAAATGAAAACCCAGCTCCCCACCCTTGAGAATGGGAAGAAAGGCGAGCGGGGGAGGGAAGCCTCCCATACTCATGAACTTTTAAGCGATAGAGGGGGGGAGCAGAAGAAAACGTGGAGATAACTGCATAGAAGTACTTACCAGAGCGAATCTAAGCGCCTGAGTGCATATTCAGAGACTTTCAAAAACTTCTTGAAAGTAAACAAGCTGCAAAAGATGGCGGGGAAGAAGGACAAAGACAAGCTTGTAAAACCGAAAGTACTGGAGTCTCCCAGACCGGAAACAACTAACGAGCTGGCAAAGATCATGGCAGAATCCATGCGCCCCCTGCTGGAGCAGCTGAATAACTTCAAGGAAGAGACTTCAACAGTGACAAAATGTCTATCTTCTCAGCAAAATCAGATCAATGAGACATTGCAAATATTGAAGCAAAATGCTGAGAAGGTGAAAGAAGTGGAGGTAACCACTCAAAAGGTCAAGAAAAAAGTACAAAAGCTGGAAAAGAAGCAAGAGTCTATGGAAGAACAATTGATGCAGTTACAAATGGAAAAAGGCAATATGATTCTACTCTTTCAAGGCATTCCGGAGAATAAGGGAGAGAATCTTAAAGAGGTGATGAGTGAAGTGTTGGCCCCAGTAACAGAGATGACGGCAGAAGCGTTGATAAGCGATATGGATGTGATCTACAGATCTTATTCAGGATACATAAAGAACGATAATCTGCCTGGGGAAATTGTTGTGAGATTCTCAAAGAGACATGTAAGGGATGCAATCCTGAAAGCAGTTGCTGGAACACCATTGAAAGTGGAAGAGAATACCATCAGAGTTCTAAAAGACATTCCATTTGAAATAAGACAAGGGAGAAAGATGTACAAGGATTTAGTGCTTTTCCTACAGACAAACTCAATTGGATATAAATGGTTAATTACGGAAGGGGTTACCTTCAAAATCAAGGATAAAAAAGAAAAGATTGACTCTGTTCTGAAAGCTCGAGAGTTTTTTAAGGGTCCAGCGGGGAAGGCCGGAGGAAGAAAGAAAAGGAGAGGAAAGTAAGTCCAGTGGCGAGCTGGAGTCAGGCTCTTCCGGAGAAGACTCTCTTTCTGAGCAAGGGGCAGTAGCCCCAAAAAGTCCTTATAAGCTGAGAAAGAGACAAGGAAGAGGGAAATGAAGGCAGAAGGAGTCTGAATTATGCCTTTAAGAACTTTATAGTGGGATGATTGGGGGGTACTTGGCTATTGCAGTTAAAAATTAAGATTAATAGAAAAGAATAGTATAAAGGACAGACTCAGTTTGTAAAGAGATAAACGAAGTGAAGACTTGAAGAAGATAGCGGAATGAAGATCTCCTCTCTTGGGTTTTTAGATAGTAGTGGGTTCTTTTCTTTGTCCTGTATATGTAGTTCCCCCCTCCTTATTTCTGTTGTAGTTGTGTAGTCTTAGAAAAATAATAAAAAATCCCCTCCGGGGGCTGTAAAAAAAAAAAGCAATTGTTGATGAAATTCTATTTCTATTCTTTCACATCCAATGAGAAGAGTGATTCTTCATTCTATTCAGAAGACTCAAAGATTCTTCCCCAGGTTCTTTGATCATAGATCTAATATCTTCATTCCATGACACACCTATGAGAATATATGCTAAACAACTAATTTGTGTGGCCATCACATTGTGGGCTGGATATTTAATTATACTTCATGGGTCAAGGTGGCTTATAGATTCAAATTTAAAACTTGCAAAATGCAATAAAACCCCAAATAACTCTCTTCCCCTAAAAAATGTCAGCAGTTTACAACTTATTAAAGCCTTAGCAAATAAAATGGCTTTGCAGTCCTCCTAAAAACAGCACCCCTCTGCACTTCCTTGGGAACCTGCTCCAAAGAGTGGGAGCTATGATAGATAGCTATGATGGGATGTTGTCAATGCCAACATGCTCTTCTACCGCAGGGATACCGCAGGGATCAGCTAATGTCTCTGGTTCGGGTTGGCTC
Organism: Gekko japonicus; assembly: GCF_001447785.1. Taxonomy (NCBI): domain Eukaryota; kingdom Metazoa; phylum Chordata; class Lepidosauria; order Squamata; family Gekkonidae; genus Gekko; species Gekko japonicus. The sequence continues at coordinate 38,194 of NW_015164310.1, read as the reverse complement.
ATCTGAGAGAGGTGAGGGGGTACCGGTTGCTTTTCTACAGGGAGGTGGATTGAAATTGTCCACAGAGGCCATGGCTGGTAACATGGACTGCCGGACAACGACTCGAGATAGCAAGACGAAGGAAGCAGGCTTAACTTGTAAGGGAAATTACAGCTGTTTCTATACAAATGCTAGAAGTGTCCGAGGTAAAATCGGGGAGTTGGAGTGCTTGGTGAGGGAGGGAAAAATAGACATTGTGGGTATTTCTGAAACTTGGTGGGATGAGGAAAATCAGTGGGACACAGTGATTCCCGGTTATATATTATATCGGAAGGATAGGGGGGGAAGGGTTGGAGGTGGGGTAGCTCTGTATGTCAGAGAGGGTATAAAGTCTAGAAAGATTGAGAGGCTAAGTGAATTGGATTCGCTTCTGGAAGTTCTATGGGTTGAAATAGGGGGGCCAAAAGGAAACTTAACACTGGGAGTTTGTTATCGCCCACCAGATCAAAAGATAGAGGAGGATTATAAAATGATGAATGCCTTAAAGATAGCAACTAGACAAAAACACTGTGTAATAATAGGTGATTTTAACTACCCACACATTGATTGGGTCAATATGTGTTCTAGTCGGGAAAAAGAGATTGAGTTTCTAGACACTCTAAATGACTGTGCTATGGAGCAGATGGTCACGGAACCTACCAGGGGAGAGGCGATCCTTGATTTGGTCCTAAGTAACACTCAAGACCTGGTGAGAGATGTAAAAGTGATTGCACCGCTTGGAAACAGTGATCATAATGTTGTTGAGTTCATCATTTGTACAAATAGAGAATTGGCCAAAAAGACTCACACAACCATTTTTAACTTTAAAAGGGGTAATTTCTCTGATATGAGGGGACACGTGGGGAGGAAACTGAAAGGAAAAGTAGAAAGGGTCAAAACAATTGGGGAAGCTTGGGATCTATTTAAAACTACGATCCTAGAAGCTCAAAAAATATATATTCCGCAGGTTAGGAAAGGCACAAACAGGTATAGGAAAAAGCCTGCATGGTTAACAAACAGAGTAATGGAGGCTGTAAAAAGTAAAAAGAATTCCTTTAAGCAGTGGAAAGCTAGTCACAGTGAGGCTGATAAAACGGAACACAGGCTATGGCAAATAAAATGCAAGTCTGAGGTCAGGCAGGCAAAAAGGGAATATGAGGAGCATATAGCAAAAAACGTAAAAACCAACAATAAAACTTTCTTCAAATACATTAGAAACAGGAAACCAGCCAGGGAGGCAGTGGGGCCCTTGGACGACCAAGGGGTAAAAGGAGTATTGAAGGATGATAGGGAAATGGCTGAGAAGCTAAATGCATTTTTTGCCTCCGTCTTCACTGTGGAAGATGAGAAGTGCTTGCCCACTCCAGAACCACTGATTTCAGGAGGGGTGTTGGAAGACCTGAGTCAGATTGAGGTGATGAGAGAGGAGGTCCTAAAACTGATAGACAACTTAAAAACTGAAAAATCACCAGGCCCAGATGGCATACATCCGAGAGTTCTGAAAGAACTCAAATGTGAACTTGTAGATCTCCTGACAAAGATATGTAATCTTTCCTTAAAATCTGCCTCCATTCCTGAGGATTGGAAGGTAGCTAATGTCACTCCCATCTTTAAAAAGGGTTCCAGAGGAGATCCGGGAAATTACAGGCCAGTCAGTCTGACGTCGATACCGGGTAAATTGGTGGAAACCATTATTAAGGAAAGAATTAGTAGGCACATAGATGAACAAAACCTATTGAGGCAGACTCAGCACGGTTTCTGTAAGGGAAGATCTTGTCTCACTAACCTGTTAGTGTTCTTTGAGGGGGTGAACAAACATGTGGACAAGGGGGATCCAATAGATATTATTTACCTTGACTTCCAGAAAGCTTTTGATAAAGTTCCTCATCAAAGGCTCCTAAGTAAGCTCAAAAATCATGGGATAGAAGGACAAGTCCTTTTATGGATCAAAAACTGGCTAGTTCATAGAAAACAGAGAGTGAGTGTAGGTGGGCAATTTTCTCAGTGGAGGGTGGTAAGCAGTGGGGTACCGCAGGGATCAGTACTTGGTCCACTGCTTTTTAACTTGTTCATTAATGATTTGGAGATGGGAGTAAGCAGTGAAGTGGCTAAATTTGCGGATGATACAAAGTTGTTCAGGGTGGTGAAAACCAGTGAGGATTGTGAGGCACTCCAAGGGGATCTGTCAAGGATGGGCGAGTGGGCGTCAACATGGCAAATGGGGTTCAATGTGGCCAAGTGCAAGGTGATGCACATTGGAGCCAAAAATCCTAAATATAAATACACATTGATGGGGTCTGAACTGGCAGAGACTGAGCAAGAGAGAGATCTTGGAGTTGTAGTGGATAACTCACTGAAAATGTCGAGACAGTGTGTGACTGCAATAAAGAAGGCCAATGCTATGCTGGGGATTATTAGGAAGGGTATTGAAAACAGATCAGCCAATATAATAATGCCCCTATATAAATCAATGGTGAGACCTCATTTGGAATACTGTGTGCAGTTCTGGTCACCACACCTTAAAAAGGATATTATAGCTTTGGAAAAAGTGCAGAAAAGGGCAACTCGAATGATAAAAGGGTTGGAACACTTTCCCTATGAGGAAAGGTTAAAGCGCTTAGGGCTCTTTAGCTTGGAGAAAAGACGACTGAGGGGTGACATGATCGAGGTTTATAAGATTATGCATGGGAAAGAGCAGGTAAAGAAAGAGGTACTTTTCTCCCTTTCTCACAATACAAGAACTCGTGGGCACTCCATGAAACTGCAGAGCGGTCGGGTTAGAACGGATAAAAGGAAGTACTTCTTCACCCAAAGAGTGATTAACACTTGGAATTCACTGCCACAGGAAGTGGTGGGTGCTACAAGCATGGATGGCTTCAAAAGGGAATTAGATAAGCATATGGAGCAGAGGTCCATCAGTGGCTATTAGCCACAAGGTATAGCTAGGGGCTCTGGGGCAAGTGATGCTCTGTCTTCTTGGTGCTTGGGGGGGGTCAACAGTGGGAGGGCTTCTAATGTCCTGGCCCCACTGCTGGACCTCCTGATGGCACTGGTATTTCTGGCCACTGTGTGACACAGAGTGTTGGACTGGATGGGCCTTTGGCCTGATCCAACATTGGCGTCTCTTATGTTCTTATGTTCTTACCGCAGACCAGCATGGCTACCCTCTGAAACCAAAAATAATATAAATCTCATTCAGATTTTCTGCTCAATGTTCTCTCTCGTCATTGGTGGTATCAACGCAGAGAGAAATAAAGAAGAAAGAAGCAAAGGGCCCTAGGAGAAAACATGTCTGAACTGAGCATTTGAGAATGAATTCAGACAGGAAGGGATTAACTTGCTCAGCTTCAGAGCCCTCATGCAACTTCCCCTTCCACATTCCTTCCCAGACATTTTGATAGGAAATTGCTTGCACATTTCCCCTTATATTGACTTAGACAAGAGCTAGATACTTTAGTTCTAAAGAACAACAGCTAAGAATTTAGTGAGGGGGCATGGGATATTTCTATGAAGGTATTCCCCT